>NW_009706410.1:0-49023 GCF_000703405.1 Apaloderma vittatum | reverse complement strand
TTGCTGTGAAAGAGTCAGCATAACATTAGGAAAGGCAGTCAAATCTAAGTGTTTGTACAACAATTTTAACTCTGGTAGTGGTGATGTTGCTGCATGGACAATATTGCTGTTGTTATAACATCTGCATTTTATTATTATAACATTTTCATAGATATATTCATTTATGGTAATAATTACCTCTACATTAATAATGATTCTTTGATCAGACTGTTAAGACTTCAATTACACTAACAATAATTTCTTTACTTTTTATAAATATATATAAAAAGTTATGGTTCCTCTTTGCCTTTGAGTGTAACTATGACTTCTATCTTCATCTTTCAGTATGCTATCATCTTTATCCCATGATCACAAATAAACAAAATGCATCCCAAAAGCAGACTTGAGAAATTCCTACAGGCCATTATTTCTCTTCACAACACTGCTCATCTTGAGTCCTCTTTAAGCTCCTTACCCATGTTAGAACTACTTTTTGCATTAATCCTTTTTTTTCCTCTCTGAAGGAATAATTTCTCATCAAGTCCCACAACAAATACTTTAATAAATTATAGTTTGATTAGTCCAGATTAGTCACGTCTACAAAATCACTTTTTAAATGAGCTAGTTTGGGAGATCAGTCTCCTTCTAGTAAACACATGCTGTGTGTAATGAAACTTAACATTTTCCTCTACTTCTTAAATTATTCTCTTATGTGTTCTATTTTGCAGCCCATCAAGGGCAGATGAATATGTCTGCAGTTACCTGAATCTTTCTTTTCCTCTTCTTAACTATAAACATTATATTTGCTATGCTCCAGTTGTACAACAGCAGGAAGTATTTGATGCATGTTTCAACAGTCTTAATGAATCTGAAACATCAGGTGTGATTTCTACAGTACTCCTAGATGGAAACACACAGTTTTCTCTGTAAAAGAGAAGTTAACATTTGTCACTTAGGAGCGTGACCTCTGTAACAGCTGCAAAAACTTCTGTTTCTCCAGATGTCTTTCTCATTCACGACCTGGTGCATGCCCCTGTGTCCTACCTGATCTCCTATATTGAAAACTGAGGCAAATGTTCACTTGCTTTTGGAGCCAGAAAACTGTAATCTTCCAACTATAAATGCTCCATCTTCCCTCACACACATATGCCTTTGATTTGCTTTGGGAAAAATAAATAAATCTAGATTTGCTTTTTTTTTCCCAAAGCAAAATTTAAGTCAGCTTAATTTTTGGTGAGTCTCAGCAATCTGCCACTTCTGGACTTCTAAGACACTATTTTCTTGGATGATCAGTACCATTTTCTTAAATTCCTGCAAGCTCTTGATAGCATTTGAGTGGGCTGACCCCCAGTTAGATTTTGAACTAATATCTGGAGGCTTTTTTTCTTCAAGCAAAAAAAAACACTGTGGTTTTTTTTCTACTTTGATACAAAGAAATTTGAAACAGTCCTTTCTTAAAAATCTTGCATAGGTCCAACACACATCACTAGTTCACATAATTTCTTAAAAATCAGCTTTTCAAACTGAAAACTTTAATTAGCTTTTGTTCATGATCCTGTGTAACATAAACTGAATGAGCTTGTTAACACTTGATACAAGTGGCTATTTTTAAGGATGAGCTTGAAGGATGAGCTATAAGGTCATACTGAATTAAATTCTAAAATAGTATCAAATTTTTATAGTCTTATGGTAGGTAATGAAGAAATAACATCCACAAAGAATTAGATCCTATTATTATTAGCACCATTTACCTTTTAATCTAAACTTGGAAAGCTAAACCCTTCTATAATGAGAGATCTCCTTATCATATTTTCATCACACATAACGCCACAAGGACTTCTAACTAAATTCACATCCAACTTTGGGTTGACATAAAGCCAGTAGATATTTTTCCATACTCCAAGGTAGTTTTCAGTCATATGAATCCTGTCTTACGCATATCAGTAGCTCTTATTTATTTTTAGTTTATCGTTCTTTTAAATTACCGCTATGTGACTTTTATTCTGTTTTCTATCATTTCTGGACCTTCGAGTTTTGTCTACCAGACATGTTTATCATTACAGAGTGCGTAGGAGGTAAAACCCAGTAACATTCATTTTCAGGTACTACACAACTTTCCAAGCTCTCCAGTTCATTGCTCAAGCTACCTACAACTGGTATTTCTCTCTGATCTCACTCAAACATCTTCCAGGTACCAACCTTTCACTAACTGTTTTCCACCACAGTTTTCAACAACAGTAATGTCTTTGTTTTTCTTGGCTACCTTGCCACTGTAATGTTGCTTCTTTATCTAACACTAAACATTTATTTACCTTATTTTTCCCTCCTGAGAACTAAAAGTAGACATAGACATACACATTTCTTTGTATGCTTCCTTATGTGTAAAGATCCCCAAGCTCTCCTTACAGCACAAAGCCTTGAACCAACTTGCTGATCATCATTTAATTGCACCTTCATGAACCAAAGAAATGCTGTGTTAATTTCAAACAGAACTACTGCTATAGTCTTAGTGATCTAAGCTTAAAAGTGAGCCAGGGTTTGAGGAAAGAAAGAATCTTTAACTATAACAACTGATCGTTCAACAAAATGATACTATCTCTGGCTCAAAAACACACCTTAATCTTATTTCTAATAGTGACTACATTTCAGAATGATTTTACTAAAGAAAACTCACTAGAATAACGAAACACTAAGTTTTTGTCTTTGGTCAAATTAAGTAATGAGCTATTTTACTCTTGGAGGGGTAGAGGGTGTGAGAGTGTGGGTGCATCAGTCAGTGTACCAAGAAAAACCAACTCACACTAAAACAGTGACCTGGAATCCTGCCCAAAGTAAAATACGGGTGCTCCTTTCCCTTACTCCTTTGACTTTCCTGGAAGGGAACGGTGTTCTCCTGTGATGTAGTCATGAAATTCTGGGACCTGCGTCAGCAACACCGAACAGTAGACAAGAAGGGTCTGAGTTTGTGTGCTAACAAATTGGTTACAAGCAATGCAGGAAGCTCCAAACCCTACTGATAAAAAGCTGTGGGCATTTCAGCCCCAGGAGGACAGCTGTGCTAGCAGGGCTGGCAGCTCAGCGCCAGCCTCCAGGTCCCTGTTCCCATACACATGACACGGCGCAACTGGCAGGTTGCTCTGCCTGGTAAAATGATAAAGAATCAGGGAGTTTCAACTAGCAGGTACTTCTCGGTTCTCCTTTTTTCCACCCTATCCTTTGTTTCAATGGGGGAAGGCGGGGGTGGAAGAGAGAGGCCACATGGAAGCAGCTCCAGTGATGCTTTCCCTTGGTGCAGGAGAGGGGAAACTGGCAAACAGCAGCTGGTAGGGAGGAGGCAACTGCTTCCCCAGTAAGCTGGTAATGGAAAGAGTTGAGTAAGCAGCGATTTATTCAGCAGTACAGAGACAAATTTAAATAGAAATAGATAGACAGATAGATAGATGGATAGATAGATAGATAGATAGATAGATAACAACTATCTGTTGCTGCAGATCAGCCAGGAGGAAGTGAGAAAACTCTAAAAGACTGAAATGATATTTAGGAAACTTTCTTTACCTTTTTGAAAGCAGCATTTATGCTTGGCTACAGAGCAGGATACCCTGTAATAACAGGCCAGAATCAAATAGCTAAAAGTGAAAAAAAAAAAAATCACAGCACAACCCTTCTGATAAGTCCAAGTCAAACGCTTCACTTCAAAAATTGCAATATGCAGCTCAAGGACTACATTTTTCAATGTGTAATCAACTCCATGTTCTCTTTTCAACACAGACATCATTAAGCGCCAGAAAAATGAGCATTGAGGCCAGCAGTTTATGCCAATGCAATAAAAATAAGCAGGGATCAAAGAGTTGCACAACCAAAGAAAATTATTAAAATGTAAACAACAAAAAGTCAAAACCAATGATCAATTAACATGCCCCATCTTGCTTTGTTCAAGTAAATAACCTAAAGTAATTACTTAAGTTGTGGATAACAGTTCCCCTAGCCTTTGATATTTGCATAGTTGATTGCATGTTTGTCTCTCACATCAGGCTAAGGCAAACATACGCACTGTGAGTATTTTACATTTCTAGCTCCCCAGACATAAATTAATAGTTCAGGCTGATAACTGATACCCCTGGGTACAAAAATTCTGCCTTTTAGTGCTGAGCGTAATTTAGCCTGACTTGAGGCTCAATAAAAAGGCTGATCTGAACAAATAGAGATAGAAAATTTCTTTTTCCAAAATTAAAACGTTTCATGGGAGAACATCTCTTTCAACAGGATGGCAAGTTTTTGAAAGCATTTTTATGAATGAAAGGGTTTTTTTATTTTTGTTCTTACAAGCTCACTATTATCAAACTGCATTTCCTCCCATAAAAAAATTAATTTTACACAAGCTATACAAAGGATTCTATTGCTTCTCATAGGCAGACTCTCCAGATACTTCTGCAATATAACATCAGATGGAGAAATCTGAACCTCCACTTAGACTTCTCATTAGCCAGTTCTATCTCTCAGGGAACACCAAGTGCTGTGCAATTGCTTCAATGCAAGTATTAAAATTTTGACAAACCAGGACACTACACATCTTTATCTGATCATAGAAGAAGGAATCAGCTATAAAAGGTGTCATTTCTGGAAGTGAAAGCTTAGCATCCACTCAGTAGCGTTGTGAACAAAAATGTGATGATAACAAATAGTTTCTTCTTCAGATGGAATGTGTAGTAAGTGGAAACATAGTGCTCAACAAACACAACAGACAGTAGGGATCGTTAAAAGGCCAGAGAACTAACTATCCAATAGAGATGGTCAAAACCCTCCAAAGTGGATAAAAAAATGTTATGCTTCTCTCCTTCCAAATTTCAAACATGAGATTTTACAAGAGTGATTTTATTCTCAGAAAGCCTAGGGAGCACACCTGTCCTTTCAAAAGAAGCATTACATTTATTAAATATAAAAGAGGTAGTTGCTGTTTTCTCTGTTGGTCACCAGCCAGTGTATAGAAATCATTTTCCTTAGCCTTGACCTTCAAAATTTCTCCTACAAACTAGATTGTTGAAATGAACATCACTGTTGAAACAAGTTTTCTCTCCTTTTTCCCTGAGATCTTATTTCACTCACATCCAAAATGCACAGTTTCTTCCTCTCTTTTGCTTGTGGTGGGTCTGAGCAAGTCAGGGCTTCCAAGTGATAGCTAATATTGACTTCTGCAACTGTCTCTTCTACTAAACTTCCCCTCCCACTGCTCTAGCTGAGAGAATCACAGAATCCCAGAATGGCCTAGGCTGGAAGGGACCTTAGAGATCATCTAATCCAACCTCCCTGTCATGGGCAGGGACGCCTCTCAACTAGATCAGGCTACTCAAGGCTCCGTCCAACTTGGCCTTGAACACCTCCAGGGAGGAGGCAGCCACAACATCTCTGGGCAATTTATTCCAAAGTCTTGCCGCCCTCGTACTGAAGAATTTCTTCCTAGGATCTAATCTAAATATATTCTCCTTCAACTTAAATTCATTTTCCCTTGTCCTATCGTTGGACACTCTTTTTGTAAAAAGTCCCTCCCCAGCCTTCCTGTAGGTTCCCTTCAGGTATTGGAAGGCAGCTATAAGGTCCCCCCAAAGTCTTCTCTTTTTCAGACTGAACAGTCCCAGCTCCTGCAGCCTGTCCTCATAGCAGAGGTGCTCCAGCCCCTGGATCATCTTTGTGGCCCTTCTCTAAACACGCTCCAACAGATCTATGTTCCTTTTATGGTGGGGACACCAGAACTGGATGCGGTAGTCGAGGTGGGGTCTCACAAGAGCAGAGTAAAGGGGGAGAATCACCTCTCTTGACCTGCTGGCTACGCTTCTCTTGATACATCCCAGGAGGATGCACTGCCGGCTCATATTGAGCTTCTCATCTATCAACATCCCCAAATCCTTCTCTTCAAGGCTACTCTCAACCCACTCTGTGCCCAGTTTGTATTTGTGCCTCAGATTGGCCTGACCTAGATGAAGGACCTTGCATTTTGACTTGTTGAAGCTCATGTAGAGAGACTAAAAAAAAAGAAACAAACAAAAAAACCCAAATGACACAAAAAAAACCCAAAAATGACATTTCAGTTCATTCTGCTGTATTTCCAGACCCTAACTGAAAAAGACATCTTAAGCTACTTCTTTTACTGTGATTTTTTCCCCTCCTTACTTTTTCTCTAAATGATCACAGCTGCTGTGTCACTATTGACGAAGTCACACTGGGTTTCTTTACACTTTTATTTCTCAAACCGTAGAGATCAAACAGTCCTGGATCTGTTCACCAGGAAAACCACAGGAGACTCACCTCCATTCTCTCCAGTTTTTTTCATTTCAGTGGGAGCAAGGCTAAGCTGCCGACTTAACTCTGCCCTGCATCAATATGTTTCTCCTGAAGAATCCATATGTTGCAGTCATGAGTTTCCCCAGTCACAACTACTGGTAAATCCTCTCTCTATTATCTTTCAGCTCTGCTCCTCCAATGTGCAAAAAGTATAATTACTTGATAGTGGCAGAGGGACAAAACAAAGGGGAAAAAAGCTCTTATTACAGTTCTTTCTGTCTCCTTCCCCACCACAAACCAGTTACTGTCTTTCCTCTACCTAATGATCTTCTGGTTGCCTGATACTATTTTTTCATGGTTTTGCCAGGCCTCTGACAAGTGACAAGTGACAAGAAGTGCAAGTGAACACTGTACTATGAAGCCTTCTGGTATAAGGAATACAGCTAACATCTACTTGGTTAGCTAACATGCTTTCATCTCCCAGGCACTAAACTGGGTATCATCTTCTGAAAATCTTAGAATAAGGAGTGGCATATTCCCATCCACTTGCTAAGTGGAAGAACAGAAGTCTCTGTTCTCATCTGGCCAAAAGAAAATTTTCTTCATTATTACAAATTCATTTATTGAAACAGAATAAATTTATGAAGCCACATTTTCTTGACTGCAGTAGTTGTAACAAGGTCCTGTGGGTATCATAGCCAGGGAAAAAAAGGACCAATCAACGAATATAACTATTTTTGTAATTAGGTCCACAGTCAGAGATTATTATTACTACTGTAAGGACAAAAACTGTGTACAGATATACACTGATATCACTACAGCCCCAGTGGTCATTCACAACAATTGCTGTGAATGCATCATGATTTGAGAGCTGTTTAAGCTGTGACTTGATTTTCATAATGAACAGCTGTACTGTACAAGCCAGGCAGATGCCTCCACTATATTTTCATTTTGTTTCTCTCCCTCTGCCCCAATGAAGACATTTTCAGCTCAGTGGCAATAGGCAAATCGCAGCATCTGTCACTGTCATCACTTCTCCATCTATGAAATAGGGATAATAGCACATGCCTCCTTCAAAAGAATACCCAAAATAAAAAATGACTATGTGAAGGGGGGATAATTTTATTATCCAGCATCAGCTGCAGCTTGCTCTGTTTTCCTGGGTCTTGCGCCTCCATGGTGCCAGGCTTTGAGCATGGTGGCCAGACTCCTGGGAGCAGAGAGCAACAGCAGCAACACTGTGCAGCTCCCAGTGCCTCTCAGCACATTTTTGAGGGAAAGGTGCAAGACACAGCAGAACTTCTTTATCTTTGATTGCTTTTGAGGAAAGATAGTTATCAAATTTTGTCAAATACTTGAGCTGACTGTCAGGTTGGAGATTTTTAATTTTTTTTAACCTCCAATCAGACTTTGGGAAATACTCTATGCTCCTAAAGAAAATAGCCCATTTTATTTCCTTGTTATGACTCCCTTCCTCCTTTGGCGTCTGTTTATTCCGATGGCACTCCAAAACAGGCAGTGTGGTAAGCAACCTGCAACCTGTTTAAGTTGAAAGCACATGGCCTCTCACCTACGCCCTCTATTAATCTTTTCAAGGGACTGCATTTTATTTTTTTTTCAGAGAAATTATCTCCTTGCTTCAAGTGACAAATCTCAGGGTATTGGAACATCTATGCAAAATGAGGAAAAGAATAATTCAACTAAAACAAATATGATGAGCAAATGAATTTGTGTTTTGGCCCCATTGTAACACAGGGCTATAATGAGTTTTAAAATCATTCTCCTCCATAAGCAGTAAGTGAGCACAGGGCAACATTTGTGTAGTATGTTATTTCCTCTTTTGTCAGCCAGAAAGCAAATGGCATTTCCAAGGCACACAGGCTCTCCTGTGCTGACACCAGTCACCACAGACACAGAAGAGCCCAGACCTCATCTTCTGCAATTGATATTCATGGAATCATAGAATCATTCAGGTTGGAAAAGACCTTTAAGACCTTTGAGTCCAAATATTAACCGAGCAATGCCAGGTGCACCACTAAACCCTGTCCCTGAGCACCATATCTGCATGCCTTTGAATCCCTTCAGGGATGGTGACTCCACCACTTCCCTGGGCAGTCTGTTCCAGTGCTTCACCATTCTTTCTTTGAAGAAGTTTTTCCTAATATTCAGTCTAAATCTCCCCTGGTGCAACTTGAGCCCATTTCCTTTCATCCTATCACTTGCTACTTGGGAAAAGAGACTGACACCCAGCTCACTACAACTTCTTTTCAGGTACTTCACAGCCCTTCCTACTTAGCTAGGGCTTGATGAACAGGCTCTCTTATTGCAGTGCAAAACAACCACTCAGGATGGACCCTACCTTCAACTCACAAAAGGACATTCATCATGACATTTAACAGTAGCAACAAATGAGCTGGGCTGCAGTGCTACTCCCTTTACAGGTACGGGAGCCTGGGCAATGTTTACCATGAACATAGTGGCAAAAATGAGCAACACCTTTTGACAGCTGTGGTGAAGCACTGTCAGGCACTGATGGTGAACAGCTGCATTCTGTGACAGCACCTCAAAGCGGTGCCTCCATCCATGGGGGATTGTCCTAGAAACAAGCAAGGAGACCAGAAGGAAGTGCAATCACCTTCACTTGGCAAGACAGAAACTGAGGTTTAATGACATCAGTCAACTTGCCTGTAATTATCAAAAAAAGTATGTGACAGAGAGAAAACTTTTTCAGAAAATTTTAGTCTTGCACCTTAACCAGAAAAGCATCCTAGACGGAAAATCCCTCTTTCAAATATGGCCAGAAAGGCAGTTTCCCCTGCTCCAGATATTTACCTTATCTGCAATAAGTTTCATATTTCTATCCAAGATAAAAAAAGTCAAAGGATATTTAACTACACCATCTGATGAAAATGGCAGAGGATGAAGTTGTACAGTGTGCAATACATAAGAGGTGAGACCTCAGAACAGCCTTTTTGGCTTTTAGGCTGTTGAGCTCTTTTGCTGTAGTCCATAAAATATTTCAATTTTGGAAGTTAATACAGAGCTGCATACTTGCAGCAAAATTTTGGTAGCTACAGAATAAGCCTGCGTGCTGCTGTAGTACTATTCAAAGAAAATCGTTCCACAGATGCCTGGCAGTCATAGGTCAAAATACATTCAATTTTTTAAAAGGCTGTTTTCATCCACCCAGGGAGGGTGGGAATGTGATTTCGTGACTGATTAGCCTTCTCTGGAAAAAATGAAGAAACTCTATTCAAATTAAAAATTCTTGTTATCTGACATCCCAGCTGTAATTTGATGGTCACCATTTCACCCTGTTCTTTCAATTACCCTTCCAGGTCTCATCTTCTCTAATCCCAGATGATGTCTCTACTCCTCTTCATTTCTCTATCCTTGTACACACATTTTTAAAGAGAGCTTCCTTACGAGTCACTCTGCACCTTGCATCTGCTTCAGGTCACAAAGTTGTCTTAAGATCACTAAAAGAACTCTTTTTAAACAAAAAAATAAATAAAGTCCTCTCTCTAAACTGGAAGACAGAATTCATCAAATCATTGGAAGGTGAGAGTTCCTAAGGGAAGCTAGGTCCTTCTAAAACCAGACATAGGTCCTATTCCATCTATGTTTCTGTAACAAAGAATAACTTATAGCATTGGGAAAACACTAAGCAGGAACACAAGGAAAAAATAAAAAGGAGTTAGTTATACTGTTAAATATTTAACAGATTCTTTGGGTTGGAAGATCATATACAAGAATAATCAGAGAACTGAAAATTCATCAAGTAACAGTAATGCAAAAAATTGCAAAACCGAAACTCTTTTCAAAATGTGGGCAGAGATTTTACACTGTCCCCATAGTCTTCACTTTGCATATACCAGAGATCTCTGTATTCACTGTGCAAGTAAAAGACAGAAATTCTCAGGGATACAACTGGAGACTCTGGCAGCTGAGGGAGAGCCAAACCCATAGTTATCATAAGGGTCCATACAGGAGAACTGGATACTCAAAAAGGAAAAAAAAGGTATTCAACATGTTGGAATTTAAGATCATCATCTTTGGTGTAGAAAGTTAATAGCCAGCTGAGAAAAACAAAATGATCCAAAGACTATTTTGCAGGTTACACAAGATGCAGATAAATAAAAATGCAACAAGTCACATAGGAAAAGCTTTCCTCAGAGTTGTCTTTCCAAATCACACTGGCTAAAGGACTTTTTTTTTTTTTTAATATCCTTTCTAAAATAAAGTCCATATTCTCCACAGACTTGTGTAACAAGAGTCACACTGTTTCACCACAATATCATAGAATAAGCCAGAAAGATAGGATTGCAAGAAGCTGGCGTTTTTAACCTCCAGCCCTGGAGGAGGTTGAACCACTGCTGGAAGGCAGGTTTTATTCAAACTGACTTCTTATTAACATACAAATAAGGTAATTTTTAAAAGCTATATCTATGCCACATAACCAAATGTAATAATAACTAGAAGTAAAAAGAAAAAAAACATGGGCTGAGAACAGCTCAGATTTGTTGTTGATCTACTGGTTGATTGTTGATTGTTTCCAGACAATATCCTTTTCCATTTCTCTCCAAACCAGACTGTTTTTCAGCTCTGGACCTTACATTACAGCAATCAGGCTCTTGCTGAAGCTCTTTGAGAACCACCCCACTGGGACTTTGAACAATCATTTAGTTACACAAACTTAGTGCTAATTCACCAGCAGAAATTACACAAATGAGAAATATCATCTATGGTTATGCTTTTTTTGGTTGAATTTTGTACTGACTTCAAAACAAAAATTTAAAGCTTGGAAGATCTGTCTTCAGATCCTATCTGTGATTGATAGCTGAGATTTCGATTACTGGTTCCTCAAGAGAGCCCTAGCTACAGCTCAAAGATTTCTCGAGTGGGCATCTCAATCACTCATATGAAGAATTAGTCTCGTAGTACAGGTATTTCTAATGGCCTCAAAAGCATTTTCCTGAAAGGCAGGATTCTCATGCCTTAGTGAATATTTAAGCATTTTATACCATGTGATTTGCTTCCACAGTAGGTGTGGAGAAACTACCACTATAAAGTGCCTTGTAGGACAGTATTTACAGCTTTCAGAGTTTTTATCTGAAAAGAAAAACTTTTCCAATCGAACAGAGAGGGGATGTGAATCAAGACTCCCTCACTAAATATCCCATCCAAAAGGCTACTAGATGAGGACAAGGCAGTGCAATATGAAGTAGACTGACTGTTCTCCCTTACATGAACAACAGTTACTCCACAAACTTTTTGACTTAACCTGCAGTTATGTATAGCTACATCTCATAACTGCTTTTCTCAGTGAATAAAATATTTGCCAAGTGTGATTCAACAGAATTTTCTTGAGAATGTGTCTCTCAGCAGAGTTGCAATATAGTACTTTTTTTTTTTTATGTGTGAAATAAACCACTCTTAAGCACTTAAAGCAGCATAAAGGCAGGATTTTTAGAACAAAGTTCCAAATTTTTCGTCTCCATGCATGCTACACTCAGCAGTACTTAGAGATTCAAGTGGGAGAACTTGAAAAAAACCCCACGTTTTTCAGACCATATTCCTAAAGTTGAAATCCAGGTGGTCTCTTCAGAGTGTGCTGCTGAGTAGAGCTCTAAGGATCACATTGTTTACATCATTTGGGATGTACATTTTTTTCCCTTCCTCATGCAGACTGCTATTTCTTCTCATTCTTCTGCACTGCTATTACGTGCAGAAATTCAGTACTGTATTTCTCCATATGCAGAAATTGGCAAGGAAAGACCGTGTGCTCTTGGCAGAAGTTTATCCTGGGATTATGCCAATAAACAATCATTTTCTGGTTGCCACAAGCGTTCCATTATTTCAGTTTGGCCATTCAGTCCACTCCAGTTGAGCTCTGTTAGTGCTTCCTTAATAAATCCTTATTATCAGGAGCTTAGGGCTCAGTCATTTGAATTCATGCTCAGCTGGGACTTAGCATTCAGGGACCTGGTCCGAATGTCCTTAAAAAAAATATAATTAAAACACTTAATTTGCCACAGAGAAGAGACAATAGAATTTCGTTGGCTGCAAGATATATTTGCACTCTTAAAGACTCAAGAAAAGCTGGATTTTGAGACTTGTTTTATAAACAACACTTAGAGGCTTTGGTTCTCACTAGAAGATAAAAGTGACAGCAGTCTTTTGCCGTCATCCTTTGCATGTATATGCCTGTTCTTTACAGCACAAATAGATTTAATTTTCTCATCCAGTTTGATCACATGTTTGGGGGGACTAGGTTTTTTTTTTTGGAGGACGGGAGGGATCTCAAACCCAAAAGGACCTTGAAGCTCCCACTGGGGTACTGCATGGTGGCAGCACCTGAGACAGCTCCTCCTCCCAGGGCAGTACTCATGGCTCCTCCACCGATTTGGTGCCTACTGAGGAGGCAGCTCAGGTCTCGTACCTGTGTAACATATGGTCTTTATAGCTTTGATCCAGCCACCTCAGTTCTCCCACAAAGCAGCAGGCAGTAACTAAAGGCACCACACAAGACACACCAAATTACCAAGAGAATCAGCTCCAGACTTTGAATTTTAAGCAACCATTGCCACACAGGTCAATTAAGAAAACCAGTCTTCCCAGAGATTAGTTGTAAATCCTGGGCTGACGGTTTTGCCACTGAGCAAAGCTCACAACAACCTCCTTAATATTTAACTCCTCCTTAGTATTTAACTTGCTCTCGATTTTCTGTTCTTCATATTAAAGGCATAAAAGCCATTAATCATAGCAATGTATTGGTCCCAAGACTGAATGTCTTTATGCAGTGCCTGTGCAGGGCTGGAGCAATGGCTTGTAAGCCTCAGACACAACAAGGCTGGCAATGGTCTGCTCTTCTGCAGCAAGTTCTCCTCATACAAGTTGGGTTCTACTGTAATTACAGTGGCAGCCTCTAGAAACCAACAGTTAAATTCAAAGAGGTGTATCGCCCATGGATCAGATTAGTAAGGTTTTATAGTGTATTTATGTTCATTCATTTTCGATACATGATCCATCAACATTATACTACCTTTACTGTCCTAGAGACAAGCACCACTGAAACACATTCTCATCCACTCCTCTCTCTCTTCTCCTTTGCTCTTTGCAATTATAATCAGATATGCAAACCACAGAAAATGGAATCTCTGCTCTGCATGCTAATAAAGGTGGCAGGTCCCCTAGAACAAACTGGCTTGCAAGATGCAGAAATCACTGATGACTTGTTTTAGAAGTAGGAAAGGGAGGAAAAAAAAGTGATGATAACAAACACATATTTTTGATTTCCAAAGTGAAACCCTTCTCCATTTGCTACTGCTAATCACCCTGTAGGTTACTACAGAGAGCAGTCCAACCTGCGAGGACAGGGAAAGGACAGAAGTTTTCTTCAAGAGGTGCTTCTACTCAAAACAGAATCCCTTGGGAACACTTTTTGTCTCTGCTCCCACAAAACCAATTGAAACCCTTTACTGTTGTTGCTGGTTGAAGAATTTGGAGAATACCATGGTAAAAGCAGCTTTCATGGGACTGCTTTACTGCTGTGAGCTGCTATAGTGGTAACAAAGGGCAGTTGGTGCGTGGCTGAAAGACTAGTTTCACGGGCTCCTGTGTGGGCCCAGGGCCCCCAGTCAGAGCAAACAGCTTTTGAAGGCACTGGATTCTTCACAATTCTACATACGGATTCTACACCAGAATTACACACAGATGAGCCCTGAGACAACACAAGTGCAGCTGACCTCAGATGAAATCACTCATATAAACCTGGGAGATTGCAGCTGTCTAAAAATCAAACTAGACCTTGTAAGTCATCCACTGCTTTTTATACTCTTTATGAGGGAATAAAAAGCTCAATATGTTTGCAACTCTAAATGGTACTTCCCATTCATCCTTTGTTTCTAATTTCTTCCCAGATGTTTAATGTATAGAAAAGTATCATGGTGTGCACAACTGTTACAATTTCTGTAAAAGAGGAGATCAGTTCCTATGAGTCTCCCAAGAAAATGCTCAATTTTAACCCCCGAGTTTTGTCATTTCTCCTTTCGGTGAATTTGCGAGGAACAATGATGGTGGGAAAAGCCTAAATAAAACTGCAACAGCTGAAGAAGTTAATAGGAAAGTACTGGGGATTGGTGAGGGAAAGAAGGAAAGGTGGAGATGCTAACTCTGGAGAATTTTTGTGGACAGTTATGACAAGTCACAATTATTTCATTTTTGTGCAGTTCAAACATGTAATGCAATCAGTCCAGTCTTGAATCAGCAACACACTGACCACAAATGCCAGTGATTTCCCTAGTAACAGTGCAGTACTTTATTGCAAAACCTCAACCGTAGGGTTAGTATAATCTATCATGAATTAAGTGCATGATTTCTCATCAGGGAAGATAATTCGAAGGTCCTCTCTTCCAGTAACTGTATAGGTGCAATCCAGCATTGCCCTCTGCTGGATTTTAAGCTGCCTACTCGTGCAAAAGTTGCCTCTAGCTGAGCTAGAAATGATAATTTTTAAACAAGCAGCAAACTAATTATTGTAAGGGAATATCCTGCCACCAAATAAGGACCAAAATAGTGAATTAATGCTTATTCTCAAACCTTTCTTTTTTTCACAAGACTAGCACTGCTTCAGACAGGGCTAGTGTTGACTCACCCAGCCCTTGCCTGGTTCAGCAACAGTCATAGACTGTTACGCATTCCCCAGAGCCCAAACACTGAACAGAATCAGTGCACAGTTAGATCTACAATCTCTAAATAGGTAGAGGCTGAATTTTAGGTGAACTCTGGCTAAACCCATGCTACATTTGCGGTATCCACAAGAGTGGTCCATCCTACATGACTGTCGCATTCAACTGGGTGTTTCCCAGCACATATCATTCCTGATAGACAAAAGTCTATTGCCTCCTGTTCTTTTCTGGGGTATCTCCTGATGAAAAGTCAAGTGCTATTTCAAATCTCTTCATAGATATGAATATGGAGACTACCTCAGTGTGGATTGATGTATGAGAAGCATGACAAGAGTGAGAAAGGACAAACTGGATGCAGCACTACAAGATGAACCACATCTTTTTTGTCTGTTCTCGATGTCTCTTTCCTGGCTTTGACATTTGGTAAAACCAACCAAATACACACATATACAGGTATATATGTATACCTACATGTGTAAACACATATTTGAACACAGATGACTGTGATGGGTCAATTATAACCATATGATCTAGATAAAGACAACAAATCCCATTTCTGTATTTCTTCAGCTATTATTCTGCTGATCATGTAAAAAACACAGCAGGGCATTTTGCATCCTGTAGTGTGATGCTGTGCAAAATGGGACCACATCCAGAGATTCAGGACATCTGCTAATTCAGACTAATATATGGGAAACTGAGAGTTAGCAAAATACCCTTTCAGGGAAAAAAAAGTGCAAAAATAAAGGTTTTTTCCATTTAAACTAATTTCCAACTCATAGCCTACCCTTGCACTTCTTAAACAGTTCTTTATTGGGACCATTTTTTTAACTATGCTTTTCCCACCATTCTTTCTCTCTTTCAGTCTCTACCTTATTCTCCTGTTCCAGTCTCATTCTTACTCATTTTACTAATTTCCCTTCCACCACAAATACGTGCTGTATATTCTCTTCAGAATAGTCAGTCTGCAAAAGCAGCTGCTTATAACCCAAGTTTTCTTAGGTTTCCAACTCTGCTATGCATCTGTTCTGAACTAGTTGTTGTGGAAGCAACTCACTCTTCTCCATGGGTGGTGGTGTTAATAATGATAACAACAACCATAATAGTAAACAACTCTGTTTCTGAAGATACTTTCTTGCTTTGTTGCTTGATGAGAATATCTAAAAAGCTCCCTGTAGTCTGCTTCTGCTTCTCCCTGCAAGGTATTCTGAAGTTCTCTGTGGGAGGCTTCTTCCTAAAAATAAATGTCATGATTTGTTTTCTCTTATGTTACAGCTAATTAATTTTTGCCACCATAACATTTCACTATTTCATTATGCTACATCTCCAAAGTATCAAATGGCACTTTGCCCTTTTCCTGCTTCTTTTTTCTCCCTGTACTTTCAAGCTGAGAGCAATGGTTAGGTTTTAACATGAAAATTATCAGTCCTAGCCACGTGCAATGGAAATAAAAAAACAAACCCCATATTGCCTGATCTCTTAAAAGAAGCAACAGGAGTCAGAAGATTTGATAATCTAGGAACTTCAGCTCACAAACTGTGGAAAGTGCAAAATCCAAATATAATAAAAGGTTTGTGAAATATGAATATGAAATATGAAAGTACTCAGACATGAAAATGTGACAAATGTACTAAAAGATTGCCAGAAGACAGGAATTACACTAAAAAAAATTATGATAAGGTTCATATTGTCCAGAATTAATTTCTTAAATGCAAAGTTTACCTAGATACCAAAATAGAGTTTTATGGATGAGGCAGGCATTAAATAACACAATTTACAGCATCAGTTCAATTTTTTCACTGCCTTGTGCTTTATTTAATTATACATACTTGTGCAACTGAGCTGGCAAAATTATCCATTAAGATTTTGTATTCACCTTGAACCAGTGATTGAACACACAAAGCCACAAAATGGATCTTGTAATGATGGCAGAAAACTAAATATGCAGCTATTCCAAAATAGTACCAATTAACAATTGTTTTGGAATTATCAGCAGTCACTATGGCCAGTGATGCAGATGATCTCTCCAGTTTAAGGCTGAGGGAACAAGTCATAACACAAATAGTTTAGCAAAGCAGTCAGAGATGCAAGGGAATATACAAAATTCTCAACATGTTACACACAGGTGCATTCCCCACCTTACATTTTATAGCACAACCACTCAAAAGAGTTGCTATTTAAAGTGTAAATTTCAAAAATAAACTGTACTTAAGACTATGTTCTTGAACTTTGGACACAGTGTACATCATGATTCATTGTATTATAGCACAGATTTTCTACAACGTCACCTATTTGTGTTTTAAATTGGAAAATGCTTGGTGATGATGATACATTAGAATATGAAAAATCTTTGTGTGACCACTGTCTAGTCTTGAACCTATCTGCAGGTAAAAATCCCCAGGGGAAAAAAAAAGGCAGAAAAAAGGCTTTGCAAGGCCAAAGTTGGCCACAAATAGAATAGTGACAATACTGATACTTCTTAATAGCAATACTGATACTTCTTAATAGCAATGTCAGAAAGCCAATGCAAAAGAGCTACCACTCTGCTTACCCTTCTTTTGCCTCCCAGTGTGTGGGTGTCCCAAAAGTCTTGGCACATTCCAAACCGGTTTGCAGAGTCCCTGAAGGACAGGACTGGAGTGGGAGGATTCTGGCAACATGCAGCCTCCTTTCGAGTTAAATGTTGCCAAGGAGTGGAGGGGGGAAGAAATATAGTTTGTTCTCTTTATAGCGATACCATATAACTGAACTTAGAAATTACTGCCAAGAAGCAGGTAGAAAAAGTCTTAATGTAGGTTTCAAAATATCTTGCCTGAAAGAGGCAGTGGTATTTAAACTTTCCTGAGACTTTCTTTTAGCCTCCATCATAAAAAATACCTTTAAGAAACAATTTCAATTTCCAACTGCAGGAAGGTGCAAGTAAGTTCAAGCTTAAACAGAAAAACCCTTACATCCACTCAGATCTCTTGGCACCATGATTCTTAATGAAATTTGAAAAATGGAAGAGCAGTGTTGAAAAAAGGGCAACCATTGAAACTTCATGATTTTTTTTTTTTTAATCGTTCATTACATGCCAAGTGAATGAAGAGCTGAAAAGTGCTTTGTTTATAAACAAAGCCTAAAGTACTGGACAATGTCATGCATGTTTATTCCTTTCCCGTCTTAACTTCTGCATAAATAATAAAAAAAACACCTAAATCCAAAAGAAAACAAAGAAAAACCCCAAAACATTAAACAGATGAGGTGTCAGATATTCTCTCCCATTTGCAACTACAGGTTAACATGTTCATTTCTGTACAGTCCTATGCTTTAGAAAGTAAAAACTCACATTAAGTGAACTTGTTGCCTCTAATGAATGAGGGTAGAGATCCCACAAACTCCATGATTTTTTTTTTCTCTTAACCTCTTCTGCTGATAGTGTTAGCCAGGCAAATGCCCAGGTATAAAGTCCTGAGGGACTTAGGACCTTATTGTTCTGTGAGATACCTAGATTCACAAAATGTGGATCGCTTGCACCTCTGCTCAGAGTCCAGCTAGTGCCAATGTCTCACATGACAATGCAGTTTAAATATAGCTAAATGTAAATGTAGCTCACCTTTACCCTGAATAGCTAGAATAGGGCTCAATATAAGCTAACTCACCTTATTACCTTTTTGTATTACTGTAGCCATGCAGTCTTCAGAATCCAAGCTACCACTCAGTCAGCAGACCTGTATGGTCTCCCTGTACATCCATTTTAATGATTCGCGATTCCATTTCTAAGCAGTTAACCCAACAAGGCTAAATGCACCTTCTGCGATGCATGCCAGTATGGGAGACGAGATTAAACCTCAAGCTCATCTTAGTCATGTTAGTTTTTTTCCTTCTGGACAGTTTGTGATGCACAGGGTATACTGAAACCTGTTGGCTCTCATCTATTTTTACTTTTTGCTAAGAAAAGAGTTCAGCCTTTGGGTAAGCCTCCCTCTCTGTCCAAGGAAGATCAGCTGGAACACACGCATGCAGGAAGGGAGGGTTAAATTTAGACTTGCTTGATGTTTCAGACCATTTCAATTAACTTCCTTCTCTACCATCCCCTCCTTAGGTCCTTGCATCACAATGACTTACAAGGAAATACACGTATTGTGTATCTGCCAGTTAGTTTCATTCTTTTCTTCACCAACAGGAAGAAGTGCTGGCACCGAACACACCTGTATCTGTTTACATAAAGGGTGTACGTGTATGGGATTGCTTCTGAGAATAATTCTGCCATTCTTTGTTCTAGCAACAGGAGAAATAAAACCACACAAAGCAGAACACAGAAAGAAGAAAATTTGTGGAAAGAGGATCCTGAAGCATTCCCCTGTCTCCATTTCATTAATATTCGTATCTCCTTCTGTGACAGAAAGAAGGAAGAACAGCTTATATTGCCAAGGATCATAACACGAGCTTTCTCATGTGTGCATTCAGAGAGGCAAGAGGGAGCATTCCTGGAGGTAATTAGCCTTGACTGCTAATCACATCAGCCCAAAAGTGATGAGTAAATGAGAACTTCAGTAGAGCAGCAAGTCTGATGCCCTGCCTAGGTCCCTAGAGCAGCATTGCTGGTTACTGTGATGCTCTGATGCGGAGAGACCTGCAATACATCCTCACTACCACACCGGCACTGGCCTTCACAGCACTCTGTCCTTGGAAGGGATGGGAATAAAGACACTATGTCTTCTGTCAGCATCTTGCTCTGCCCCAAGGACCATGTTTCCTTATGGGTCAGGGCAGATATTTGACTTCTGATTCACTCCATTGATCTGCCCTCATGCTGCAACAGTACAAACCAAAAAAAGAGCAGAAATTATTTGCTTGATCTTCTCAGAGTCAATATTTGCCTGGTTCGCAGTTCTCCAGAAATCAGTTAAAGTCATGATCCAGTCACAATGAACACAGTAAGAAGTGGATCAGGACTTGGATTCAAATGTATTCATATCCCTTGTCTACTAATCCTTTTAAATGAAAAAAAAAAGGCAAATATACTATAGCACTGTGTTTCTACGTGACCTGTCACTTGAAGTCTTACTCATTCCTGAAGACACAAGGTAAAGCCTCAGCACACACACCTCACCTGCAAAAAAAAGGCACTTCTATTCAAAAGTCATAAATAGGAAAAAAAGGAAGCATGTAGACAGCACAGTACAGTTTACACCTACACCATCTATATCTGGGACCTGAAAGAACTGAGCATGCGAGCAAGAGCCCCTGCAGCCTGTTTTTACAGATCTCTTTCCTCAAAGTGTCATACATGAAGCATTAGCCTCAAGAGTTGTTTCCCTCCAAAAGCTTCCCCAGAGCCAGGGCTGGATCTCATATACATCAGCTGTGATGCTTTGTAGGCTTCCTCCCACTCCTTGTCCCTCCAGGTCTGGACCCATTTCCCAGTGAATGCTGCCTTGCCGACTGATTGCACCCGGGCACAAAGAAAGGCTCAGTTCAGCATCAGACCAATCCTTCTCTCCCAGGGATACAAATCCAATTGTCCAGGGAAGTGGTTGAGTCACATCCCTGGAGGTAATTAAAAGACTATAGATGAGGTGCTTAGGGCCATGGTTTAGAGGTGGATCTGGCATTGCTAGATTAATGGTTGGACTCGATGATCTTAGAGGTCTTTTCCAACCTGAACAGTTCTATGACTCCAAGATGCAGCCTAGTCCCATGTCCCTTTCTTCATCTTATGCCCCATATTTGCAGCAGTAGCAGAACAAGAGGGCCCTTGCCTCTGTGGCACGCAGGATCTCTGCTACAGCCTCTCCAAGGGGGTGAGCCAGCCCAGAGGGTGCAGAGAATGCAGAACAGTGACTCTCTACTACAGCCAACAAATTCCTGAAGGGCAAAAAATAAACAAGGATCTACTTTTACAAGTGTTGCACAGGCATGTTATGTGGACATGTTATGAGAAACAGTCGCCAAAAGTTGACAGGGATGGGACAAAAGCTGTACATCAGATACACTGAACAGAGAAACAACTGCCATCCCAACTCCATCACTCAAGGAAAACTCTGACGCCTTTCAGAGGAGAGGACTGTGTCACAGATGGACATTGCCTAAAACAGAAGGCTTGAAAAAAGGGCTTGGAAGAAGACGACAATCAGGAGTGGAATGAGCCAGCAGACACAACGACAAGCGAGCTGTGCATTGAGGAAGAAGGTCTGATACAGAAAGTATCTGAGTATGAAGCTCAAGCCCAGTCAACTGTGCTGAAGTCACAGTGGCTGAGACAGTTGCTCAAACACCCTGAAAGCAGGTGAGTAGTTTCTGTGTCCTGACATTTTTCGAAAGTCAGTAAAGGAAATGGAGAAAAATAAGACCTTTCTAAGATCCTCTTCTCAATCCAAGATGATGATATCTTAATTACTCTGGAATTTATTAAGGGCTAGACTTGAAAGAAAAGCATCCTGTAAGATTTCAAAGGATAGAAACAGAATTTAGTAGATTTAACTACTAAACCCTACAGACTTTAACTGAAAATGGTTACGGGTAGATGTCAGATTTCCAGCCACTAGAAGAACAGAGTAATTTGATTTCTCCTTGTATAAACATTTACATAAGTCACGAGGCTGCTGAGGGATTTAACATGGGAGTTCTACGTCAGAAGAGTGGGATTTCCAGCACCTATTTCCAGATCTGTGATCCAGGCTACCCCATCCCATTTCCTCCCTCCCACCTCTTCCCCTGCCACAGGATAAGTTTGTTGTAAGCAGCTTTCTGCCAGAAGAAGGTTTGATGATTAAGGTAACTACCTCACAAGGCTCAAGGATTATATCTTCCTCTTTACTGACCCAGAAATAACCTTAGAAAGAAAAAGCAGAACTCTTAGTGACAAAGCCTGGAGACTAGGAGAAGGAAGGAGCAAAATCATCCGAGGAGTTCAAGCCATTCCAGTGCCCAGTTAACAGCAGCCCATTCCAGGACACTCCTACCAGCTTTTCTAGCAGCAATTCATCCTCATGGGTTTCAGGAAAGCCATATTAAAACTCTTCATGCAGCCAAGACCTCTGCACACCACCCAGACTGCACAAAACTTCCAATCATTCCTTTGCATATATTGGAGATTTGGCCTTTCCTCCAAAGCAAAGACAATTCTGATTTAGATGATTTCCCATCAAGGGTAGCCCCTGGCTACTTTGGCTTCCCTGCTCCATGGCCAAAGACAAGCAGGATGCCCAGAAAGCCTTCCAGTCTTAAGTGTTACATAAACTACAGCACAGGACTAATTTCCTTGCAGCTCCAGGCTGTCTTTGCAATAAAGTTTCTTTGAAGGAGTAAGAACATTATCCCTACTGACAAGACTCTTTATCAGAATGTCAGTCTGTGCATGTGGCTGGAACATGGTAATGGTAATGTATCTACTAGTAGTTCCTCCAAGTAAAAAGCTAGTTTAGCACCAGTTGTCCCCTTTTCTTTTAACACAACACACAGTACATGCTCTTCTCCTCACCTCTACTTGCATACATTGCTGTTCCGTAGCGTACAAATTGACCAACAGAAGGACAGAGATATGAGTACAAGCCTGAAGGAGATAACTGCTCAAGAGTCACAGAATTAGCCAGTATAGGAATCACAGAATGCTTATGGTTGGAAGGGACTTCTGGAGGTCACCCTGCCCAATGTGCCTGCTCAAGCAGGGCCACCTAGAGACAGGACCGCATCCAGGGAGGTTTTGAATATCACTAAGGAGAGAGACTTCACAACTTCTCTGGGCAACCTGCACCAGCACTCAGCCAGGAAGAGACACAGAGTCTCACTTACGCCTGACGCCACAAGCATGCCTGGTTTTGTACAAGGCTGGATGCTCCCAGACCTGATGGAATACGCTTCATGTGGTGTGGAGTTTTGCTTCTTCCAACCTTGGAGCATCCACTTTGCTGCATGGCATCCACACTAACATGTTCAAGTTTTACAGTCAAGACCCTACCCGCTAGGGAGGCAAAAGTCCTGTGATTTAATATTTTGCCACATCTGTTCTTCAGCAAGATGCGCCTTTAAATGGAAGACGAAATTGCTACAGCTTACACAGTGTTGTATTTCTGCACTTCTCAAAAGGTCTTGAAGGAGGAAGGCTAACTGCTCATGCTTTACTCTATCAATCCTATTACAGCCTCTGCGAGGCAGAGTACTCCCACTCCTCAGCTAACACAGAGATTAACAGCGAGGTCAGCTTTGTGATTAATCCGGGTATGGCTTTTTTAAACAGAGTCATTAACAGGTGGCTTTGCTACCGAGAGGGGAAGAGTGTTTTACAAGCAAGTATGAAAACACAAAGAAATGTAGAAAGGGAGAGCAAGGCAGCACCTCTGAGGGTGAAACTACAGGATTGTCTCATGAAGGAAAGTCTTTGTGGAAAAGCAGCATCAAGCACAGCGGAACAGGTAAATCAAGTCTCCGCATTAAATAAGTCTCTATGATTCCTCCCTCATTGTCTTAATTTCTTTTTTTTATTCTGTTTCAGGCAAAAGGAATAGAGGACTAACAGAATTAAAGTCTTGCTGGAACAGATTTGTTTCAAACAAGCATTTCACCAGCAAAAACAGATGAATAAAAAAGGAGCCAGAATTCTTAAGGGGGCAATGAGAATGGCCTTAGTTCACCAGCCAGTACACTTGGTACAAATGCTGCTCTCAGGGCAGTTCACATTGCCCTTGCATTGAGAATATGCTGCAACAAACACCACCATCCTGCAGATGGCCAATCAAATGCCATAATTACAAATGTGACAGCGGCTCCCCTCCTATCCGGGTGCTGGCAGACTGAGAGCCTGAATCTACTGAAGTAGGCCAATATCTTCCTTATGAACAAAGAAACTCTCCACCCTTAGTCCCTGCACTGCTTCCTTCTACCTCTCATGTAAAAAGACTATGATGCTTTTATTTTCTATTCATTTCGTCTCTGCCCTATTTCTGGGGTCCCTTTGGCCCGCATTTGCATATCTCTGAACTGGTGGTTGCCGTCACAGTTTTGATCTGTTCCCTGGCTGGTTTAGTTGCCTTTATTTGCTGCAGCACATTTCCAAAGTTACAGCTGTTTCCCCCAGCAGCCTCTCCTTTAGAGTGGAATAATACATATTACAGCTGATTCTGTCCCTAATTAGAGGAATTCTAACTTTCTTAGAGTTACATATGACTGATAGATCTCTCATTCGTTCAGTAGTGTATGCATTTATTCCTCCTATGCTTCTCAGTTTAGGGTATTTCTGGCACCGTAAACTATTCATTCCCTATTTCTCTACCTGAAAAACTAAACCAACTAAACAAAAAAAACATGCACACAAATGTCAATCTTTTCTTTTGACTTTCAGAATTCCTCATTAGCGGTCACCATACCACATCTCCAGCTCTTACTTTTACTGGATCACAAAGATGTAGGATTTGTGCAAATTGGTCCGAAAAAAATCCAGTATTCCTTTTGCATTGAGTCCCTCCCTATTACTTTTTAAACAAGTGAAGATATGCCAGAAAGAAAAAAAAAATAATACATTATCTTACTAGACCAATTGCTGGCTACTACGGTCTTATATACCACACATGCGGGAAGAAAAACACCATGAAAGTATGGTCTTGGAAAATAAAAAGGAAAGTTATTTTACAAGATTTTGGAAATATTTTTATATGAAGGAAAAAATTAATAGTGAAAAGAAAACAACAGCAAAACACAGGCAAGAGTCTCTCACAGTTCATTTTCCGTAAAGAACACTAACAGCCTCCAGCAACAGAAGCCACAGTTCTGTAGCCAAATTAAAACCCCAGAATCCTCTTCCATATCAAACATGTTAAGCTATTTGCTATAGGGCCAGGAGGAAGCTGAGGGATGCTAGTGAATGGTAAAATAGGCAGAAGAACCATAACAATGAGAAAGACCTTGCTAAGAAGTGTCAAGTACCCTGGAAGACGAGGAACTGAGTCATTCCAGACATCCCAAATTGACCTGGATGCTGAAGGCTTCATATCAAGTGTAATTCAGAGTACATACAGACTTCTACAAATTTTGGTTGCTGAGTGCACAGCACAGTTTTTGACAGTGTCATTCTCAGGACTGGCAGGAAATTACTGTCCAGTTTGGGACCTAGACAGATTTAGCAAGCTGAGATATATAATGCTGGTGGGAGGTTTCAAAGAAAGTTGCATGAGGAGTTTAGCACAAGCTTTTTGCATTTTCATTTAATACAGAAAACATGAGACCAAGGACAAAAAAAAATTATACATTATAAACCGGTTTTCTTGCTAGTGCACATTAGGGTTAGGTCATCCTAAAAGAAGAAATGGATAGCCTTGAGGATGGAGGGATAACAAGTTCTGAAACTCAATAGTACCAGAAGCAAGATCACACACTTGGGAACTACCAGAAAATTACGCTTTGAACCACTCACTGATTCGGTCGCACAAGTGAGAAAGGGGAGTTTTAAAACAGACACTGATGATGACCATCATGAGACCATTCAAAGAGGACATGTGAATTCAGAACATATCACGTATGCAGAGCATGAGGCCCTTGTGTCTCCTTCCACTTCCTCCTCCCTGTTACCAACTTTCAGAGGAGAAACATCTGCAAATAACAAAATTCAGCACGTTTTCTTTTGGGTTTGTTTTTTTTATATAAGGATTGGCAAGCTTCCAAATTTAATGTTTTTTAAACACCTGAATTTTGGATGTTTGGAAACAGCTTGACACACTTTGCTCTATTTCACATGCTGTCTTCTGGGACACAAACTTTCTTTCAGTTACTATTTGTACGATGCCAAGAAAACATACCTCATCTTTGTTGGCTGAGTCCTCTTGGCATCCCTCTCCGAAAGAAATGAAGAAGTAACCTAATAAAATCTCAAAGTGTTTGGAATACTTATCTATATTCAATTCCCCCCTCCCATTTCTCAGGGAGGAAGGATTGTTTACTTAATCAGAAGATTACACTTGTCAACCAAAGGATGAGGGGAATCCTCTCGACCTCGCACGCCCCATCCACATGCAGATTTTGGAGCATGGCCTCACTGAAGAGCAATGTATGGCAACACAAATGAACTACCCCTATATTAAGTCACCAGATGTAATCCTGACAGCAACTCCAAGCTCTTGGGCTCCTCCCTCTCTGATCTCTCTCTCCTGCCTCCCTCTCCCTTTGCTTCAATGACTTTGACAGCCAGGTTCTTGGAGAGTTACTCCAGGTTACAACGTGTCACCTTTAATGGAATTCAAAGCTTTAATTCAGAAAGTGGCCACTCTTGACCTCTGGCCCCGCTGCCACCCACTCTGCCACCCCCCTCCTTTCTCTATCGCCATGGAAATGAATAGCCAAGCGAAAAAATGGGAGCAGGCAAAGTCTAAAGCTTTTCACAGAGCCCGCAAAAGAAAGATGAATGAAACTCATTCATCACCAAGCAAGGGACCCAGAGAGCAATGCTGACTGAAAAGCAAGCCAGAGAGAGAGCAAGCAAGGGAGAGAGACAGACCAAGATAGAAAAGGTTACCTCATGCAGGAAGTTATGTGATTTGAAAAAGAAAAGCACAGGAGGTGTGAGGGAACATAGCCCGCTTGCAAAAACTGTAGATTCCACCAAGAAATATGCTGTTATTTGGGGAGGAGGGGTTACTTCTTCAGCCCCTTCCCCAGATACAATTTCTTGTCAGATTAACAGGAAACAATGGAAATTGAAGGGGAAAAGAGGAAAACGTCTGGAAGGAAATCACAGTGAATACCTAAAGGACGGGCAACTCATTGCAAGGAAAAAATTTAATGAGAAACAAACTGTGTCTGTAGAATCGATATTGCCTTTATCAAATCTTCTGCTTTAGAAGTATTTTGCTCCCAATGTAAATACTTGCCTTTTCTCTCCATCATCTCTGCATCAGATAGCTTGATTTGCCTTGATATGTGATATCAATCACATTTCAAGGCAATTTTTAGCACTAGGGAGCAAACACACTTAGAAGCAATAGCTTATTTGCTCAGGCATAGCACCAGTTTTCTGGTGTGTTCCTCTAATTTCCCCATTTCCACAACCTCACTCCAACTCCATTGGCAAAGAGCTTCATCTTTCAGGGCACCTGAAACAGATGCACAGTAAAAGAAAAAAAAAAAAAAGAAGTTAAATGACACCGTATATCTTAATATCAGATGAAGCAAAATGTGCCACTGCATCCTTCCCTCCAGAGCTGAGGGAATTTGCTGATGCCAGTGACAGAAGGAAAGGGAGGGGGAGAGAAAGGAACGTCTGAGATGCGGCAGCTCCAAAGAGCTCCTTACTTGCCTGCATCACTTGAAAAAGAGATAAGCAGGAAGGAAGGCAAGAAGCAGTGGCAAGTGATTTCCTAAACCCAGAATCTTTTGTGAAGATTTTATATAAGTACCATAGATTATGCTGGGATATGTATATCACTGATCTCTTTCCAGAAAAACTAGTCAACATTCATCTCAAGTACACCAAATATTAGCCAGAAGCCAGCAGGGCACTTTGGGAGGCAAGCCTTCCTGCCTTATCCTGACAGAGAAACGATAATGCAGTTCTCCTTTTCACTGAAGACGAGTCCAAAGCTTACCCATTAAGTACAACTCAGAAGACAGCCTACATAGAGATTAAGTGATAACTCCAGGAGATAGTTGCCTCTTGCAAAGCCATTACCATTCCAAACCATGAGACCCTTTTTCCTCCTTCCAAAAGCTAATCAGGCATTATTCTCTTTCATTCCCCCAATCCCTTTGCCACAATGTAAATCCTTTTTCAGTGTTCTAGTGAAAAGGTATCACCCAAGAGGGAAGAATCATTAAACTTTTAATTCAGTGAGTAAGATGCCAAGCCAAGCTTCCTGGGAGCAGCATTAGCACCTCTGCTGGCCAGTGGGCTCAGACCCATAGCACATTCTTAAGCTTCAGCTTTTTCATAATCTGTATTACCCTCCATGGCAGCTCATAACTTAACTCCAGCTGGAGCTACTCTGTGGATTCCCCAGGGAGGGGAGCTCAGGCTCAGGAGAAAAGCTCACATCAGTATATACTATACATATAGTATATACAGCCTGTGAAGTTACAGTACGAGGGACCCAGTATATTCTCAAAGCCTTCTGAAATCAGTAAAAGTCCCAACTTTTAGACAAATGAACTGAAACAAAAGCTAGCATTCTCCATTGCTCATAAGTCTCTCTTCCACAGCTGTCAGAACATACCTATCAAAAATGGAAGCAAGCACAGAAAAAGTTCCTTTTCACTTGCTGAATGCCTGCTACCGAGGTGGAGTGTTTTACGTTTTTACCATGATTGCAGAATCATTCCCTTCAAATACCTGTAGTCTTAGCAAGCCTTTGAGTATCAGCTGTTATAGCTGGTGAAGCATATTTTACTACAGAAGGATGCTAGCACTGAAGGCATGATGCAAAATCACAGCTACCTCTCTACTCCTTGTCCTTCATGAGAAGCAGCTCTGCAGACGTAGAAGAGCCAGCAGTAATGATTCAGGCTTATAGATTGAGGGCAGAAGGGAGAGCAGCTCAATAGGGCAAAGAGGGAGAGGAAAGCCCAAGAAACATTACAGTGCTGCCTCTCATGCCTTGCCTCACGCTCCTCATTCCTCCAGCCCACAGTCCTCTTCCTCTTTCCCCACCTCCAAGGACCTGTAGCTTTGCCTCTTCAAAATCTGGCTTGCAAACAGAAAGAGATCACGTAAGAGAGGTTTTGCTAGTTTTAAAAAATGACTATTTATTTAGGACATGGCAAATGTTAATAGGATGATGCTATTTCACACAGGCAGAGAAACCACACAGTTCTGGTCTAAACCAACTTGTGTTAAGAACAAATAATAGTAATATCTTAGTGGGGAATTACCATCCAAATGGTTCTTCTCTCTCGTGGCCTCAGGCTAAGACTTTGAATTGTCTTGAATGAAGATGCTTCTGGTTGCTTAACTCCCACTGTAGGGAAGTTCAGGTCAGCCCTGAGCTCCACATCTGTTTATGCTAAGCAGATAGATTTTGGTAGCAGTAAATTGTGCCATGAATGACTCCACAGAGGTGGGAAGCCTAATTTGGTCTTCAAAGTAACCAATCTCCTATAGTAAAACTAAAAACTTCGGTGCTCCAAACCATGAAGGACACCTGCATGTCATTAAGTACTTAATGCTGAGCATACAGCTTTCTGGGTCACCATCTGTTCGGCCAGAGCACCAGCTCCTGGCTGCTGTTCCCCAACTCAGTGCGCTTCAGGGTGTGAACTCTCAGCCTTGGCAGCTCACTATTACCCAAAAGGTAGCACGGATGGATCTTCTGTGTCAGCAATACAAATCTAAAAACAATGTCCCAAGAGAGAGCAATTCAATCAGTCAGAGTTCAGTAAAGACTGTTTAAGGATTAGGAGCTAATCAGAAGAGCTCATAAGGTATATGCCTCTGTTTGTTGTATTTACCGCTGCCCTTCTAATCTTATCTAGATGCCTGCTCATCTGCAGTTATCTGGCTCCAGTACTACTGTCTGTGTTGTTTAAACAAAGATCTCCTTGTGCTAGAAAGTTTGCTGTCTAGGCAACTACTCGCAGAAGAAAGTTTAAAAAAAACATGCCCTCACCTAAACAACAAAACTTGTTGGAAATGCTTTTTGTAGCAGTAGGAGAAGTTACCTGTATAAAGCTCTAGAAATCCAGAATGATTTTCCCTCTGCTCAACAGGAGGCAGGCTGGCCCAATGCTGGCACTTCATCCAAAGTTTTCAGCTTAGAGCTTCAGCCTTTTGAAGTTGAATCTCCAGATGGTTCCACTACATCAACATCATTGTTAAACTTGGCAACATTAATCACAGAGATAAAAAAAAAGGTAATGTGTCCTAATGGTCACTGGGGAAGCATGATCTTGAATAAAACAAAGAAGGAGGAAGGGCGAACGGAGGCTGCTTTAAGGTCTGGTGAACTGATGTAGCTGCAACCATTTTCCACATCACAGGCTTACAACTTCTGCTTTTTGCCCCCTGTCCTCCCCACCCAAGTTGTATTACACATGAAAACTCAATTTAAGGAAATGTACTGTCTGGATCAGTTCCATATTCTCAGTGAGAGGAACAAGAAAGTTTTTCCCATTTGGGAGAACCCTATCTGGGATTTGATCTTTCAGAATCCTCTTAAATAAAGCCAGCAATTTATTGTAACTGTAGCCAGTGCTCAAACTGAACTAGAGCTCAAAGCTGCTAAGCTCCTCCGTTCTTCTCAATGAGAAGAAAATAAGCATTTATCTTGTTTCTGGAAACAGAACTGGCTTATCCACATAACTAGTGAAGTGTAAATAAAGGTCCCTCAATCCCATGAGTAAAGGAAGCCCATAAAGCTGACACCCTCATCCTCTCTAATGGCTCTGTTTCCTCAGTCTTGCAAAATCCAGAAGATCTCTTTATCCCTGCATACCTTGGATATTCCCCAACTAAAAATGGTCAAGAAATAGACCACAATTTCAGGATTCTTTAACTTGCAATGCCTTAGTTTGATTTAGTTTATTTCACTCTAAAGAGATTTGTTGACATTACAAATTTGACACAATGCACCACTCCTGCAAATGTACATTTTTCTTCATTCAGATTCACTTTTCTGAGAGGCTTTATACAGGCAAGACCTAAAGACAGTAAGATGATGCTTGGATGTGCTAAAGGATCAGGGGTTTCAGGAATAAGAGCTGTGGCCTGCCTGTCTGCTGTCAAGGAAAATCATTCTCTATTGGAAAGGAAAGTGCACACATAACTACCATTGAACTAAGGCAAGGTAAACAGGGAAAGGAAAAAAGAACACCAAAAAAATCCCAACATCCCACACACACACTTAGAAACAGAGTAAACAACTCTATACTTTGATAGTAACTGCCCTCCCAGCATGGCCCTTCTAGTTTCTATAATGCATGTTTCCCTGTTCACTCTGTTTTTCACATCATGTTTGTTCTAATAGGTTTACAGCAGCTGAGTTGCAATTTGATATGATAAAGGGCAACATAAGAGGTGTGACTTGCAACAGCCTTTGTATGAAGCAAATCGGGACCTAAATCACAGCATTTGTGTATTACAGTTAAAAAGATAACTCCATTACTTTTTAGAGCAGGACACATTTGCTACCTTTTAAAACACGGACTTCTGCTTCACTGACCTGCCCACATTTCACCTCTGAGCAGGCGTGAAAAAACTTTTCTGCCAAGACAAACTGGATGGCCTTATGCAAAAGCCCCAAGTTGGTCTCTTGTATCAATCTTCTGGAATCCACAACTCCATGTTTGCCATTTATGCTTCATAAGATGAAGAATCCACTGCCTTCTAGGAAAGCTTTTGTAAGATTATCGTCCGGCCTCCCACCATCAACACTGTAAAATAGTAAATTACTTTGTAATTGAATTTTTCTTATCATGGCTTTCCCCAGTAAGTTATAGAAGCCCTTCTGTACTTGTTATTTTTCTTCCCTAAAAGATATTTATAATGTGGTTATCTGTTCTTCTTGAGTCTGTCAGATAGACTAAGCTCTTTAAGCCACAGAGCTTCTGCATCATTTGAAAATGTTGACACTAACACAAAATGCCTTATCCTGGTACCTCCGTCACCAACACCATCGCCCTGGTCTGGCCCTTTCATGTATATGTGTAAGAATTAGTTTTAGACATTTCTCCACAGTAGTACATTCAGAGCTCATCTGCCAATGCCTACCTACCACTATACCCTAAAATTCTTTTTAGTCACTGCTTTTCAGATATTTCCCACTATGTAAGTCTCATATATGGAGGTAGAAGGGACATGCTGTGCTAAGACATCTGCATCTTTATTTTCAGTCCTGAAAACGTGACCAGGAAAATGTCACCCATCCCTAGGCCACAGACATAGACACTGAAAGGAACAGGTGGTAAGAGGCTGCCTCTCCTGGCACCTTTCCCCATTTACAAAAAGGCAGAAAGAGGTCCTCAAGAGCCTCAGGCTGTTAATAATGATGCCAACGCATCATCAGTAGTAATGAGTTTTGAAATATTTAGCATGTTCCTTAAAGACTAAAGTCTAAATCTTCATTAATTTTTAAAAACAAAAAAAAAAAAATAAAACAAAAACAAACCCAAACCTACATATTTTCAGTCTTCAGCTTAAAAGGAAAAACTTTAAAAGTTTGACCCATGGGTTACATTAAAATAGTAAAAACCTATGTAGAAGGCCATAACAAAGAATCCCAATGTTGTTTTGGATTTTCTTCATCTAGTGATTTTTAGGCCAATATCCTGACAGGAATGGGGGAGGAGTAGGGTTGTCAGTACTGTATTCAATGAGTATAATTACACTGAATTAGCGCTAAGGGGTTTAGAGAGAGGCGAAAAAATACTATTCCACTGAGTTAATATAAAGTGGGCTTTCATGTACATACAAACCCACAAGGAGCAAGCTACTGCCTGCTGAGACCTATTTGAGCCAAGGGATTGATCGGACTCAGCCAGCCCTTGCTTAAGAAAAAAGCTGTAGTTGTGAATTACTGTAAAGCAGTATTCACATGATTGACGGGTTTACCCCCACCACCACATTTATTTCAAAGATCTATTTTATTTTCTGTGACAACGGTGTGAATTAACCCCTCTCACAATGGCTGGCTGGATATTGCAAGACCAGTCCAAGGTCTAGGAGCTCGATGAAGCTTTTATCTTCTGCAGCCATGTGGCCAGAAAAATGGGAAAGAGATGTTATTTAACACCCAGGCTTCTGAGGAGCACCATAACACCAACCTACTTAAATAGTCTGCAAACATTCTGTCATCAGACCAGCCAGCTCCTCAGCTGCCTGGGGAAATATATTTGAAGGAACTCTACCTCTGATCTCCCTTGCAGTCTGATACTCCACCCACTTGTCCTTACGTCCAAGGGAGCACAAAGTATATTTATTTCATCTCTTGCTTTTTTAACCCAATTTGCTGTCAGCAATAGATTTTTTTTCTTCTTCTTTTTTTTCCCCATGGAGAGCAAGAGAAAGCCTGAACTCTGCATGGAGTACAGAATCCAGAGACTTCAGGTCACTTTGTGATGTCATTTCTCCTCAAGCCTCAAGCACTGTAAATTAAAAGTAGTAGTTAGAATAGCCAAGGGAATGGGAGAGAACAATCAGAAATGACCCCAGATCATGACCAGCCTTTAAAAAGCTCCTGAGATCTTTTGAATTGACAGTATGACACAGAAAGCCAGATTTCCATGGAAGCCTGATCGCATGCTTGCTTAGGAACAGGCCCACAGCATCTCAGGAACAGCTTATTCAACCAGGAATAAATCTGTTCATGTCAACTGCAAACTGCCCTGTGTTCTTCCCAGTTCCCAGGAAGGTCCTACATACATGAATAAGACTCCTTTTTCCTTTATAAAGTAATTACATTACTTAAAAGGAGGAGGGGAAAAAAACTCAAAACAGCCAAACAAACAACAGAGCATTAAATACTATTAGCTACACCAAGCTAGCTGCAGGCAAGTGAAATTTAACCTTCCCACAGACAACTCTGCAAATGCATTTCACACTGTGTCTGCACCACTTCCTTTCTCTCCCCCTGGACTTCCACAAAACCATGTTTCTTACTCACTGCACCTCCTCCGTATTCACAGTCCTGTTCTAGACACCAGGAGAATAAAAAATGATGCACTGCCACCCCAGTTAGCTGTGTCACTGTACTCCCTGCCAGCATTTCTCAGTTGTTACCTGCAGCATCCACTGCTCCTCACAGTGGGAGAGTCCTTTACCCCAGCACCACCTGCCATCCCAGGCCTGGCCCTGGGAAGAGGGCATAAGAGCACAACAACGCAGCTGGTTTTACAATGAACGTTAGGTGGGGGGCTTCTCGGCACGTCCTGCCTTGGTTTGTCATGGCACATTATTGAAGTTCTCTGTCATCAGATTTAGAGCAACTTTCTTAGACACCATCTGTCTTGATAGTTACAGCAGATGTTGCAGGAACCATAAAGGCCAAACCCAAATGCCATGAGGGGTTTGCGCCTAAAAAAACTTCCAGCCTGAGCAGCACCAAATGGGGTCAAACACATTCCAGCCACGGCACTCAATTCTCACTTGGGGGGTGAGAACTAGCCAAATTCTTAGGCCCAAATGTGTCAGTAGCTAGTTTAGCCCCTGTGTGTCAACATTTTTAGCAACCATACAAACCACAACTAGGGCTCAGCTGTCTGGGAGTGACTGGCTTAACAGTTGAACACTCAGCATCCTTGGCAGCCTGCAGAAAGTGCAGTCAGACTTTCTCCCATTATCCTACAGCCACATTTCCAAATTTTATGTATGCACATTAACCCCAAAGGTCAGCATGTTTCATTTCCTCATGAAAAACTCTCAACTGCAGAGAAACCCATCCATTTTTTAAGAATGATTTTGACTTTTACTGTGCTTCTGACTACGGTTTATGTGACTTGCAAGTTCTAACACACACGTGCGGTCTGGTCTACCATGCAAACAGGGAAGGAGAGGACTGTCACCAGTGGAAGGCTACACAAGGACCTCGCAGAGCTGCCGGCAGCCTGCAAACCACATGTATGGAAAAGCACACCACAAGACTGCGTCACGAATCCCACGTGAGCCGGGAGGGAACACCAGGGCAACAAAGAACACTAGCATTATCAGTGTGATAATTTGACACTGCTGCGTTAAAAAGAGACGTCAAATCCTACAGACCCCCCATCCAAAGGTGAAGGCTCACTCCAGTCCCAGGAGGCTGGAGGTCTTTGTTTCTACCTGTTATACAACAAAAATGTTTCCACCAAGCTCCAATCAGCACACTAAGTTATTCCCTTCCTTCTCCGACCCAATCCCCTATCTGTACGGTTCAGCCCAGCAGCAGTAGCAGCTGGATGTGAAACACAGGTTTGCTAATAAAGTCAAGTTATTCCATTTCCAAAGTGGTACACCATTAAAACCAGGCATGTTGTTCTTCTCGTTCTGCCTAAACAATAATTTACTTTAAACAAAAGCTACTTAGTGTCACCTCTTTGTTTGGCACACTTAGAAGCATCATAGGCAAGCGATCTTAAAGCATCATTAGAAGCAGGAGGTTAACTGCAACCTCAGCTGGCTTCTGCTACTGCTGATGTTGCATGTGTCATTGCAAAAGCTGTAACACATTTAACAGCTCACCTAATGACAAGGAGCACTAAGACCTTGTGCCCATTTAGAGTACCCTACATAAAAGCCACTTGAGCTCATCAGGAATAGGAACAAGCTCTTTCCTAGTCTAGCCCAATCCAGTTAACAGGCTTATATGGAAATGCTGAGAGACAGGGCTTACAAGTGGCAATGCACCTCACTTGCATGCACAAGTTTGCTAAAAATTAAGGGAGAACACACATATACTGCCTAGCCGAGGTTTGCAGCTACCTCTTCCCTCTCCACCTATTCCTTTACAGATGCTTTCTTCTACAGATAGGAATTTAAGAAAGGGGTCTAGTGACCTTTGTGCTTAGCAATCATTATTATAAATCTTGTTCCACTAGCACACAGACACACAAAATCTGTTAAACGCAGAAGCCCATTTCAGTCTTCCTGATCAATTAGCCTTCCCTTCCTGCTCTTGGCATATGTTTTGTGTAAGTTGATTTGCTTCTGCTACAGAGATGCTGGCGTGCATCAAGACAGAAGAAAAGATGTGCAGAGGCTTTGAGATTGTTTGTTGTGACATCAGTTGCTGATCACTTTGCAATTCATTACTTGAAAAGCAATAACCTTACAGTACCTGAAAGGCAATAATCTTACAGTACCTGTAACCTCAGCCTGCTAAGTCTTCATTTTCTGTAACAGAAATCATGTGGCAGGGGAGTAACAATTTTGCCCATAATAGGGGTAATTATAAGAGTTAAATGAAAGACATTTTAGAAGTGTAACTGTTACTATGGGAAGTGAATATTAAAAAATATTCTCTGTGAGATGCAGGAAGACTATTAACTGAACACAGCCAGACTTCAGTAAAAATGGGTAGTTGTCACAGGATATTCCAGCTCTGATAACATTTGCCACTGCTGCATTTCTGATAACAGATACAGCTTCCTGGAGCACAGTTTTGTCAGGTGTTAATCAAAAAAAGAAAGGTAGTAACACAAAAAGTGTAAATGAAAAATACAGACAATCTAAATCACAATAAGCCTACATATATATACCTCTATTTTTATATATACAATTAGTTAACTTGGTGGACCTTAGATCAGGCCTTTAGCTAAAATGCTCAAAAGGAATTATTCTAAAAGTAAAAAACAATCCTGAGATATACTTGCACACACAGCAAATAAGGAAAAGGAAGATGTCAGAAGCACAAATCTAACTCTTCAGGCTCCCTTCAGTGAGCGTGTACCTCAGGGAGATACATTAGGGAAGTGTTTCCAACTACAAGTTCTGAGCTACAGTTTTGAGAATGATAGAATACAAGCCTCCAGTTAAGACCAGAGATGATCAATGTACAATATTCGGCGATCAAATGACAATGACATTACTATTTTCTAGAAACGTGAAAAGGCAACAATTTTTTTAAAGGATTTCTTGTCAGTGTAACCAATTCATATCACGGAAGCTGGTTTAAAGCCTGCAGAAGGAAAATCTACAAGTTAGTCCCAAACAATGCAACAGAATTGACGCTATGTTTCTATGGCTTTGTTTCTAGACTAACTTCCAAAGGAAGAATTGCCACAGTTTGGATACATTTCCATAGGATGTAAAAACAGAATTCTCTCACAATCCTTTGAAATCTTAACCCCAAAGTTACTACATGTTTATGGTGGACACTACAATTGAGAGGTCCTTACCAGTCCTAAGAGAACCAGGCTTCAAGAAGCACAGTATTTGGGAGTCATGTCTTCTTTTTCCCTGCAAGTCTTCCTTTAATAAAGCATGCAAGGAATGAGCACAGATATTCTGAAAAGTGCAATCACTGATGGTACTCTTGGCCACTCAGAAAAAAAAGAAAAAAAAAAACAACAACCGGCTTCTTAAATGCAGTTTAAGACTTTATTCACTCACTGAATATCCTTAAGAGGAAAAAAAATGGAAACCCAAGCCAAAGTGAAACTAATAGGCAAGAACAACTTTGGCAGGTGAGATGCAAAATGGAGATTAAGAGGTCCAAAAGCAAGGTTGAGCAACTGGAAGGCAAATACATAGTGACAAGTAATAAAGCATTCCTTAAGCACATAGGAAAACTGGAACTCCAGAAGAGATGGTGGGTCCTGCAGACTACACTGCAGACTACTCTGATACAAAGAAGTCAATGAAGGCAGAAAAAAAAGATTGCACACATCTTAAATGGCTCCTCTGCCTCAGTTTTCACTTCAAAGTAGGGAAGAGAGGTGCATGACCCACAGTTATTCCAGTAAGGAACTTGAGGCAGAACTGCCACTGCCAGACAGAGTTAGGGAAAATAAACCAAAGCAAATTTTAAAAAAAATGAAAAAAAACCGAAGTAAACAACTCAAGATATTTGATTGCACCAAACTGCATTTCCAGAGCTGAGAAAAATCAGTTAAAGGTAAGTGTAAATGAGCTAGACTGAAATAAAAGTCCTACAAACTAGAAAAGCCTAAGAAAAAGCACATTTTTCACAACTGCAAATAATTTCATAATGTCTTACTAATCTACATGAAGCCTTAAAAAGTGTATCCTGGCTATTTTTCACTAGATGTACATTGTTTGGATTTTCAAAAACTTTGAAAAAAAGGCATTAGGTGAGCTTGGTACTCTTGGAATAAGAAATAAGGTCCTATCACTCTTTAAATATTAGTCAAGGAACTGAGAATTTGAGGGTAAGAACAACAACCAGTTCTCTGTGTGGAAAGGGGTAAGGTTGTAGCACCCAAAGTTCAGCCCAGGATCATTGTTGAATGCATTTATGAAGCATCTGAAAGAAACAATGAAAAACAAGGCAACAAAGTGTGCTGCCCATATAAAATGGTACTAGCTAACAGTATGGTGGTTCTTGCCCTCACAACCACCCAGGCAACCAGGCAAAAAAATATCAGATAAAATTCAAAACCAGACACATTGACGTCTAACGGAACAAAAATATATATATATGCTTACATATCACTTACTTACCAATGGTTACTGAATTACCTTCTAGACATTAAAAAAGTTCTGGAGACAAGAGATGTCATATCCCTGTGCTTGCTAAAATAAGGACATGGATTGTCAGCATACTTTGAAATAAACAAGCTGAAACATTTTAGTTTGAAGACGAGAAGGCTGAAGGGAGACCTCATCGCTCTCTACAACTACCTGAAAGGACATCGTAGAGAGATTGGTGCTGGTCTCTTCTCACACATAATTGGTAGTAGAACTAGAGGGAATGGCCACAAGCTGCAACAGGGTAGATTTAGGCTGGATGTCAGGAAAAAATTTTTCACAGAAAGAGTAGTCAGACACTGGAATAGGCTGCCAGGCAGGTGGCTGAGTCACCTTCCCTGGACGTGTTAAAAGGTCTTCTAGATGTAGTGTTGGGGGATATGGTTTAGGAGTGGACTTTGTACAATGGGGTTATAGGTTGGACTTGATGATCTCAAAGGTCTTTTCCAACCTGAATGTTTCTATGATTCTATTTTGCTGATTTAGAATTTGGCATGGGGCTGTAAAAGTCCACTGAAAACAAGAAACATGAGAGAATGTGCAATATTTATGAAAGGTGACGAACTCCACTATTTAAATAGAAGTTAGATTAAAGAGAAGTTGGGGTTATGAAAACAAGGACATCAGAGACAGGAATTCAGAATTTAGATTATGGAAACATCTGCTATTCAGAGTCATGGAAATAGATCTTCAAAACCAGATCAGCTTGGGTGTGGTTTATCTGTTTGGGGAAAAATCCATTTCAGATCTATGCGCACTTAAAGCTAAGAAATATGAATGCTACTCGAGAAGAGTTTTAATCAGTCCATGTAAGCCTGTTTTTACAGAACTTGACCCATGCTACTCCATCCACTTTTATGTCTTGTATAATTGGACTCACAGGGTGTGATGCATGTCTTAGAAAAATCCAGGACTATATCAAAGCCTGATAAAGCTTCTGCTATAGAAGCAGCAGCAGCTTTCAATGGTTCAGCTTTCCAAGGAAACAAAACTGGGACTGGACAGGAATCTGAGCAAGGAAACTGGAGAAGCAGGTGAGGCTGCTCAAAGTGGGCAGCTTACCTAGGACCAGCTGCCACAGTTTGTAATTTTTACTACTCCAAAAAGTTTTTAAGCCTAGAGTACTTTTTGAAATGTAGGGGAATAGAAGACAGAAATAATTGACATTTTTTAAAAATATCCCTTTCATTTCATACAAATCACACGCTGCATCAGGCAGTGAAAATGATATTCTAGGCTGAGAGTCTACAACACTATACAAAGGCTAAAATATGTTTTGCAACAGAACCTATGATTATATAGCAAGAAAAAAGAGAAAAAGAAAAAAAATTCCGAACACCATGTTTTGTGGAGCAAATGAAAAGAATGTGGATAAGTCTTTGGGGAAAAATGGAATCAAAATTCCATTTGTATTCAATTCTGTAATTCTAGCAGTGACAATTGCAAAAATTAATTCTAAATTATTACAATTGTTTACATTATTTTATAAATAAATAATTTCATAAATATTTTGTAATAATTTACAATTGTTTACAAATGTTGACAATTATTAGAAGTTCAATTAAAGTTGTGCATATAAATTATATGCTGATTTTCAATTGTATACTTTGAAAAAAAAACCTTAAACTGATCAGGAAAGGATAAATTCGAGAAAAAAAACTCCTCATTCCCCATTTCTATATCCTGTACTGTTGTTTAAGTGACAAATCACATTCCTAAAAAATGCCATACCGAACAGCGTTAGCTGGACTTCATAGGACATCACAAAGAGCTTATATCTCATATGTAGGTTCAAGTTCTTGTTTCCACTCCCTCAGAACCAACCCATCAAGTTCTGCAAGTGTTCAGACACACACTAGAAGCTCACTGACCTGGAACAGAAATCTTGGGTTCAGTAACTCAAAATTTCCATTTCGATAAGCTTTATGTGCACTATTTCAAGCTCAATTTTTCTTGATTTAGATAGATAATTTACACTTCACAGATTTCTCCTGCTTTGTTTGTTTCGCAATCTCCTGTTTCAATAAGGCAGGAAACTCCCATCTAGAGTTATCTGAGAAGTCTCAGTTGGTAAAATCCCAAGTAGAATTAGAGCCTTAGTGCACATGCCCTAAGTGTCAATACAGAAAGATGTGAACTTGCCATTTTTAGTATATGTTGTGCAACTGGAAAGTCTAAAGTTAGATAACATGTTTTTGCTGCATATCCCTACAGTTTGGAAAGTTTCTCTGAACACAGACTTGCTTTTGCTGTGTGTGTGTAAAGCACGACGTTGTGGCAAAATATCTACATGTCTCTTTCTTTTTCCTGCATTTAAATGCACAGTCTCCATCTCAACCTACAGTCGTGGTTAGCACAAGAAAGAGCAGTTCTTATTTAAAGACTACTTTCCTGTGGATATAGTCATAAATAATTCAAACCAAACTACACTACACAACAATTAAATGAACAAAGTACATGCTGTAATATACCATCTTTGCTTTTTAGTCCTTTGCTGATATGGCACTATTCAACCTCCAACCACTCTCAAGAGCTCTCATCGCTTGTGAAATTTAGCACAGAGTTGCTGTATTTGGGCACAGAGAAGCAGCCAAAGAAAGGTGAGGACCATGTAAGCACATTAGGCTGTTATGCTACAGAATAAGAAAAGGTGTTTGTAAATAATTTCTCAGATGTGAAATACTAAAAGGATCTATAAATGGTTTTTTTGAAAGTAGCTTGTAATTTTTCTAGATCAAACTTAAGGGCAAGGAGTTCACCTACTTTTCCTCCCATTCCCATCCCTTTTTGAACTTAAGATTTTTTCATCACAAAAGCCTGACCAGTTTTGCAGGTAGTTAGCAAAAAGGAGAGAAAATGTTCCCCACTTTTCTACATTTCTGATGCCAGACAGCTTTACAAAGCCATTTCACATGGTAAGCCCAGAAGTTTCCTCCCTTCAAAGGTAAAACCAAGGGCTAATCCCAGCAGTTTTTTTCATGGCAGCCCCCACCTCCCAATAGGATAAAGCCAGAACCTTCAGAGAATCAAGCTGTTACAAAGGCACAGTTTTGGGAAGGGGTTATGCCTGACCCACACTGTGCCTTGGAAAGATACAGTTATTAACATGAAATAGCAGAAGTTTACATCAGAAAGTGGAGGAGAAAACCAGCTCTCCAACAGTCTGGATTTTACAAAAAAATATGAGAGCAGCTCAGGCTTAAATAAGTGTTCAGAAAAATATCATGTGATGGAGCCAAGGGCCCCACAGCAAGTGTATCACTAAAAAACTTGTCACAAGAGATTTCATCATAAAGAACACTCATGAAGGACACGCACCTGAATGCCTACTGTATCATCAGAGTTTTTTATTTCATCTGTATTTAATCATATGAATTAAGGCAGTGATCAAGCAAAGGTTTCATATACACTTTTATATTTACACTAAGTAAACCCCATTGTTTTCAGTGAGGTAATTCATAGCCCATAAAGCTGTCCCAATGCACGAGATGTGCAGATTACAACTCATATTATAAGCAATTGAGAAGGGACTGTCACCTCTTAAAACACATACACCTATAATTCCAAGAGTCACTCCATACTAATGAGTCAAAACCAAAAAAGTAAATTCTGTGTCTCACTTAAAGACAGGTTCTTGAGCCTACAAACATGAAGTGAGTAGAGCTTGCCTCTTCTTTTTCATCCCATAAACAGAGTTCCTACGCTATTTTGTGTGTAAGCAAATTCCTGAGAACTAAATTGAATGTAGATACCTTTATTTAGGCAGCCCATAAACCCTGTAGCTCCTTATAAATCCTCTGCTAGGGGAAGATCCATTTATTAATAACAGAAGGAAAACGAGAGCAGCCTTTAGGCTCCTCTGTGCTCTGGAGGTCTTTGATCAAACTGACCAGAAGATCACCACACCATAACTGACTGCCCCAATGGCTTTCTGTCAGGTTGGGTGGTTTTTCCTCTCTCTCTTTCTTCTTCTTCTTTTTTTTTTTTTTTTTTTTAAACTCCCCCTCTCTCCACTGCATAAGTATGCCTAAAAGAGGAGGAAGCCTGCGGCACAGAGCAACTATGCTAATGCCATATCATACTAACTGCCATGCCAGCAGCAATCACACACATGCCTGCTTGCACGCTTCTGCCAAATAATCACTTAAGCAAGCATCAACTACAGAGATTAGCAAAAGCATCTGACAACGCGCAAATCGGACAAGAAACATGGGCTGAAGGGACAGCTTAAGAAAGTGAGGATTTAATAAGTGAAATGACATGAAGTTCTTGAATCAAAGCTTGCAGTGTTTTTGGAAGATTTCTGGAAAACCTCTCTGTTGGCCTTAAATTTATTATTTTTTCCCCACACTCCTCGGTCCCTACTGCATATCAGCTGCACGCAGGCAGGATTCTAATAAAAGCAAGTGACTCTTGTGCAAACAAAAACATCTTTGTGACCTCTGGGAAGGCAGCGATCCAAACAACCAACCGGGCAGTCAGGTGGCACAAGCTATCGGGAAGCAATCAGAGCATCTCAGGGGCCTTTCGTCATCACCACAAGGAAAGTTAAGCTACTACCATAGAAGACTGGGTTTCCAGGAGAAACAACCCTAGACAGACAGAATACAAAGTTCAGATTACTTCTGTTCAGTATAGTTGGGAGGCTACTTTTGAACACATAGTTTTTATTGTTCAAACTAAAGAACAAAGTGTTTTCCTACCAGAATTAATGCAGAGTATTAGAAAAATTTCTTGATGTATCTCTGATTTACTAGAAGGTATTTCACTCTGCAGTCACTTTGGTGAAGTTAAAGAGATACTGCTGCAAGAAGTGTTACAACCATTTACTAGCATTATAACTCGTTTGTGTCCTATTTTGAAGAATTTTTCACCGAAACAAAGAGGTGAGGGGCAACCTTTATAAATCTTAGGCTGAATTCTGTAGTCCTGATGAAGCTCTTGCTGAAGCATCAACTATGCCTGAATAAATGGCTGCAGGTTGTATGCCTGGTTTAGTACTAATCTCTGTCTAGTTTAGTACTAATCTCTACTTGAAAGGAAGAATGATTCTTAGGGAGCTGACAAAGATTGCTATATGGACGTAGAAGAAGTTCAGCTGACCAAAAGCAAACTGTGACCTTGTAGTGCCGTAACACTGCAGAGACAGCACTGTATTAGAGGTGCCATCTTTCTACCAAGGCTGTTTCCAAGTCCCTTTCAATACCACTTCCAAGAACAAGAGCCTTTTCATAAGAGATCACACATTACTGACTAACAAAGTGCCTAGAAAAGCATCAAAGAAATCTTAAAATGGGCATTCTGAGTCAAAGTCACTCTTCTCACTGTTGCTTGCATGCTGTAAACCTGTAAAAAAAAGGACAAAACACCTGTAAAATCATTATTTTTAAATATCAAGGTTTTGATATGTGAACTACTGACACACAGTATTAAGCACATTTTGGATGCTCCTGTCAGGGAGGCAAAGATGCTCCAGACTGTGAGCCTTCTGTTGCTGGGTACAGATGGGTGCATACATTTGCATTGCACTACTAAGGCTCTTTTGCACTTTGAGATACATGATGTGTGAGAAGCATAGCTAAAAAAAATAAATAAATACATAAATAAATCTGTTGTACTAGTGATTGAGTCGAAACAAGGAAGCCTTAAATGTAATAGTCAGATCATGTTTAGCTGGTTAAGAAACTAATGCCATTGTTCGCATGGCTCTCGAGGAACAAAGTCCAAGAACAAAACAGGTTTTGTGCCTGATATCCAATGGAACTGAATTTGAGAAGCCAGCTCAGTCATCTTCATTACTTGCAATCACACAAGGACACTCTGACTTCCACTGATATCTATGTATTTGCTGCTTGTGTCAACACACAGGGAATTCCTCCTTTCTTACATACCTACAGAGCGCAATCATCTGCTTTCTACCTTTCTAATCCTTAGGGACAGCCTACAGCAAAAGACAGATATCAAAGTCCGATGGTGAAGTCAACAGAAGAGCAGTCTATCTTCCTTAGTGAGCTCAGAAGATCAAGACTGACTTTGCACTCAGGCCTGAGAAAGAGGCTGCTCCACCTCGTTGCCAGCATCCCTGGTGCTGTGCCTGTCTCCGCTGCCAGCTGGACTAGCCCGACCACGGCAGCAGAGCATTGGCCCAGGCACACAGAGAGAGGCTTGCTGACAGAAAGAAGAGCACACTCGGACTCCTCTTCCCTCCCAGTTGATCTGTCTGGTTTCACTCCTGGGAGGAGAACCTGTACAGAGAGAGATGCTCCACAAAAATTGTATGAAGGTGGCAAAAATTCTATTTCATTTATGCTGTCAACTAGCTGCAGACCAGTGTCAAAGCAAGCATTTGGACTGAGGTTTTGGAGAAATTCTTGTTTTTCTTTTCCCTCCCCATAGGCATTTGACCATGGTATCATCTACAACTAAAAGGGGCTGTTTACAAGGTCCAAGCTACACTGGAACTCTGTAGAAACTAATGAGGAAGGAAGATTTTTATGAAACTTTTGTGAAACATTTAATGAGCTCTGAAATGATGCTGGCAGGTCTCAAAGGAGAAAGGTCCAGTCTAAAATTGAACTTTGCAGTTTACTAAATGGCAGTGGACTGGAGCCCCAAGCACTATTTATTTTCAGAGACTATTTTTATCAGAAAATCCCCAGCTCTCATAATGCTTTTCTGCTCTACAAGTCTTTACCCCTCTGTTGCAGCTGCCATGCAATCAATGGAACTCGCCAAGTAATGTGCTCCTAGGGCTCAAATTAACATATTAATACATTTTTTCTTATTGTCAGAAAACTAGGTTTTGCTTCAGACATAGTCATAGTCCATTCCTCACCTCCAGAGGTTATCTACATTGAAACCAGAATCTGCTGTTCTGGGAGGGCAAGAAAGGGCTGAGGCTTTTTTGGAGTGGAGGGACAGAGGGGGTGGAAATCACCTGGCTGCATCAGTAATATATCTAGTTCTTTATTGTATTCACATTCCCCCTTCTCATCTCCCATGAAACTGCCAACAGCTGTGTTCTCTCAACCTCCAGTCTGAAATGTATTAAAAAAGCAGCCTGCAAGATGACTACAGTTTTTGAAAAGTCGCTCCCACATATGTAAGCAAGGAAGGAAACAAGAAAAGATTTTTTAAAAAAATTAAAATCATCATGGTGCCACTGCAGGAGGTATAGAGCCAGATATTTTAAATAGTTCAGTGATTCTATTCCTTGGAATAAAATAAAGTGAGACATATTGGCCAAGAGAGGGCCTAGACTGTTAAAGTCCCACTGCCCCTTTCTACCATGATGAGGTAAGCCATTTGTGAAAATTTAATAAACCAAACTACTTTAATAATACTACGTCACACAACATCTGCAACTGAGCCTTTTAAGTCTTAAATGTCCTTACTTTTCACTAGCAAAACGACTGCAGGAGCCTGAAGAGGGTCTGAAAAGTATTAATGAACTTGGCATCGCAAAATCAGTTCTTCTGGCAACTCAAAGCAAACAAAATTTTAAAGCAGCAAATTCCATACTGACTGCCAACACTTATTTCATGGTCTGGATCAAGCTCGTGTTAGAGGTATTGGGATTAAAGAGTTTCTCCAGCTGATGACCACCCCTATTTGATACAAGATCAAATGCAAAGCATTTACAAATTTTGAAAAGTATCTACTGGTCTTTAATAAGCATTGTTACTGTTGGCACAAATAACAGATACCAGTCACTTGGAAGTTAATGACACACAAAGGATACGTGTTTTCTCATCTTGTTTAGCTGCCGTTGTATCAATCCACAGACACACCATGATACCGTTTCTTTTGCGACTACAAAGCTCTGTGTGTTATTGTAGTAAAACGCAAACATCCACATCACAGAAGACATTGCTTGCTCCTCTAATTTTATTTTTCCACAGTGATTTTGCTTGACAAAATTGATGCGAGACAACTGGCTCAAATTTCCCTCAACCCTCCTCAAACACACATTGAACACTTGACAATGCCCACTTTTCTATTTTCCTCTCCACGGCTCCATCCGAGAGGACCCTCTATGCATTCAGAAGAGCACAATGGAGAATGATTTCCAAAGCATTAACTTGGAGCCATTGAGACTTGGATGTTTTCAAAATGACTCTATTGTGCTCAAAGGATTCTAGACTACCCCAGCTACTCTAGAAGAGAATCTTTTTCCCTTTCTCAAAATGTCCATCCCTTGAGCCATCCCTGGAGTGCTGATTGTTGGGGCTGACTCCTTAGTGCAGCGAGTTCCATTAGTCAAAGCTCAACAGATACAAATAATATCAGGATATGGATATAAATTAGTGCGACAGACCCTAAATAGTTTTGACAGGTTTAGTAAGTATATATAGTGACACAGAATGCTACTCCTGCTGTCAGACATCAATATGTAGACAGAAGATTGGGGGCACCATGGAAACTCAGCGACATAAGAGTGGTATTGATTGGATAGAAAATGAGGCTGCAATTTAAGCTTAAGGCTGCCAGAGATGCCAAGAATGGAGAATGACCTCCAGCAGTGAATTTTCAACATAAGCTCCCTGTGAACAAGGCAGCCCAAGAAGGATAAATCAGGGACAAGCTCACCAGGGATATGGCTCGACCGAATGCAGGCTACGCGGAGCAGATGAGAATCGCTCTGTGTGCGCGCGCGTTACAGTGACCTAGTTCGCTCAAAGACAGCATTTTGAATGGTTTATTATAGGGGCTTGAAACAAAGAGATTTCCTCAATTAAAGTCCTGAAATGAATCCCCTGAATGAAAATGCTTTTGATACAGTGACCAGCAAGAGGTTGTAAATATCGAAGCAAAGCGTACATTGTTAAAGACCAGTTCCCACAGAAAACACCACGGTTGGGAGTGCAGGTAATGAGGGGGCCTGAACAGAGCAGGAGGTTCCCTGAGCAATTCCCTAATGCCCTAGTGTTACACTGAAATACTTGTTACACTGAAACCCTTGCTAAATCATATCTTCCCTGTCAGGGGAAAAAAAAAAAAGGGCAACAAAAAACTAAACCCACACCAAAATAAAGCAGAGTATAAGTTAAATGAGTGTATTTTCAGGGTTCCTGTAAAGGATTATTTTTAATTGTTATCTGAGGACTCAGGAACAACCGTTCCTAGAGTGATGGAGAAGAAACATAAGGCATATCAGGGAAGCATCTCACTGGAGCTGTGACTGCTGGATGTCTGCTAAGTAATAATATTCACGTTAGTGACAGAAAGATGAAGCTATGCAAAACAGCCATCAGTACAGCTATGTCAGAAATAAGATAAGCCTCTAAAGTGTCCTTGGTGTTAGTATGGGCATAAGGGAATTCAGGCATATGGCACTGGGATAGCAGTACCATGTTTTGTAATACTATAGTAAGATCACCCTTCTGCTGGCAAGGATCTATCAGCCACAGACTGCATCTCAAATAACTGGCAATAGACACCTGGATAATTGCAAAATATCTGGTTTTCTTAGGCCACTTCTATGCTGTAAATGAAGGCTTACCATTTGTATAAGAAAGATTTGTTGCTGCCTTCTCTTTTTTCCACCCAACAGCTTGCTCTGGAGCCTGCTAAAGTCGGTAAGTTTCTGTCTATCAATTTCATCCAAAGCTTCATAAGTAATAAGTCACCAAAGAGCTTAGCTTAGCCTGGAGACAGGAGTACATTAAACCTCTGCTTTCCTTCTGTTTAAGAAGAGTCACTACATTATGCAGGAGGATTTTGTTGTTGTGTTTCGGGGCTTTTATGTTCATCCTCTCCAATGGAGTACTCTCTCCATTCACTTCCAATTTTTTATCACTACAGCAGATTAACAAATTTTGTCACAAGTATGCAGGTTCCTCTTTGCTTTCAGAACATTTCTCTTGATCAAAAGTTCAATCTTTTTTTCTTCTTTTTAAAGACTGACTTTGTTGCAGAGAGGAAACAGAAATGCACAGACCAAAAAAACCCATAAATTTTCCTTTGCAAATCAGCCTAAGCACACTGTCCAGAAAATGTAAAAGACAAGTATTCTTTACAACAACTTTTCCCACATCCTTCTCATTCTTTCTCTCCATCCCTTCCCTCCTTCTCCCTAATACAAGCAGTTACACGCTCTGTCTGTTTCTTGTCCAAAAAGTTTAACTTTGCTAAAAGCTCAAAAAATTCAAGGCACAAAGGGAAAACAAGGAAAGGGCAGACACTTCAAGAGTTTGAGCCACAAGTAAATCATTCTTGCACTGTAATACAAGTCATTTGGAGCAAATGGGATCTAGTAAAACTCTACCACAGCTGCAGGGTTACCTCACGGAGAAATATTTAATGCATGTCACAAACATTACTACCAGCTCCCAAGAACCAGCCAGTCTCTCGGGTTTACATCCTAGAATCCAGCTTCAGAATGTTATTGCTAAACTCATGTGGAATAGATATTCACCACCAAGGCAAACCACGAGCAGTGCGGAAGAGAGAGGTGTGCAACAGCCAACTGGAACATGTAAAAGGAGCAGATGAGCTCCCCTTATAAAAAGCTCTACTTTGACAAAGAAGAGGATGAAGGAGGGTTAAGAAGTCAGAAGCATCAGTATTGGAAACCATAACACATTTGCGGAATAACGTACATGCTCAGCGGGAGAAACTATTTTCACTGTTAACTCAGGTTTTCTCCCAGCCTACTCCTCCAGAGGGAATGAAAGAGACAAATTAACAACGGCAGTTTTAAATAGAGCTATCAGCACTTGCTCCGTCCAGTTGTACCACCAGAAGTAAACTAGGGATAAGAAAGCAAAGTCCCCCTAAAAAATACCAGTTAAGTGCTCGGTCCGAGGGTACAATTTAACCTCATATATCCCGAGTCTCAGCCGGGACACTGCTGTCAGAGCAACCGGGACCTGCAGGGTGTTTGCCGCTTTGAGGTCACTTTGCTGCCCTTTTGTCCACTCGAAATGGACCAGCCCGGAGACTCCTGCCTCTTCCCCGCTGCGTCACGGCCCCCACCGCCACCTCTCTCCTTCTCAGGCC
>NW_009706409.1:43957-59636 GCF_000703405.1 Apaloderma vittatum | reverse complement strand
ACACCAAGGGCCTAACGCCAAAATTACACCGAGGGCAAAGCTGCAGCCTCTTAGTCTCCGGGAATCCTTGGTATGGGCTGCTCCAGGTGTGAAATGTTGATATTGGTTCACAAAAAGTCTCTGTGCCTTTGATTTCCTTCAGTGTGGTGCATGGGGCAGCACTGGAGGCAGGATGGGTGTAGAGGAGCAGTGGATACCGCTCAGGGAAGCAGTTTTTTCTGTCATCACAGAGCTCTGCTCGGGGTGAGCAGCCTTTCTGCAGTACCCTAGCGGGCGTCCCCTTGTACTTGGCGCTGGTGAGGCCGCATCTCGAGTAATCTGTTCGGTTTGGGGCCCTCACTGCAGGAAGGACACTGAGATGCTGGAGCGTGTCCAGAGAAGGGCAACGGAGGCTGGTGAATGGTCTCAAGAACAAGTCTTAGGAGGAGCGTCTGAGGGAACTGGGGTTGTTTAGCCTGGAGGAAAGGAGGCTCTGGGGAGACCTTGATCTCTTACAACTACTTTAAAGAAGGTTGTAGAGAGGAGGGCATTGGTCTCTTCAACCAAGTAACAAGTGATAAGAAAAGAGGAAATGGCTTCAAGTTGCACCCAGGGAGGTTTAGAGTGGCTCTATTAAGAAGAATTTCTTTGCTGAAAGGTTTATCAGGCATTGGAACAGTTGCCCAGGGTAGTGGTGGAGTCCCTATCCCTGGAGGTATTTAAGAGTTCTGTAGACATAGTGCTTAGGAACATGGTTTAGTCAAGGACTTTCAGTGCTAGGTTAATGATTGGGCTCAGTGAGCTTAAGGGTCTTTTCCAATCTAGGCAATTCCTTGATTCAGTGATTCAGAGCAGCATCACTGAGTATTTTCCCCAAGCTGCACCCAGGAAATCAAATGCACTGAATTTTTTAATTCTATATTGAGTGTTCAGTGACATCCATGTGCTGTTGCAATCACTTGGTTACCTCTATGGCCCCTTGAGGAGCCGAGGAAGGGGTGAGTCTGGGACTGGGAAGGTGCTATTGGTCAGCAGGGATGGACTGGAAGAGACAATGAAGAAAGGAATGGGAAGGACTTTGTGACCCCACGGATTATGTCACTTACTATGTCCTAACAACATTTTATGATGTAACCCCACCTCAAAATAGTTCCCACCTCCCTTTGCTGGCACCTATTGTGTTTGTGCAGCTCATTTTTTGGGTACACACTATTTTTATGCTGCCGATTGGCCAGGTACCGGCCTCATCTGTCCTTCTGATCCCTGAGTTTGGCTCTTCAGGAAGAAGATTGTAGTTGTTAAAGTAAGATCTGGATTGTAACCCTTGCATTGGAAGCCTGTTTTTTCACTGCAGAGATGTAATGAGCAAAAATCATATTTATCCTTTCTGTTAGACTATAGGGGCAGCTGAATATGGGCTATTGAAGAGAATAGCTGTGGTATTTTAAAATTCTGCTTTATTTTTATTCCTGGAAATATCAGCCTCACATTTTTATTTTAAATCTCATAAATACATTTATACCAATCTATATTTTTCTTTCTCTAGTCACTGCTGTTCTCAATATGCAATGAGATAATTGGATATGGCGTGTGCTAGAAGCCTTAAGTCTCAAGTCACCACATGGAAAATCCCACTGAATACTTCAGTGACAACAGAGCACTTGGTGTAGGAAAAAATAGTTTTCATTAGCCACAGGAAGTACTCGGCCTCTTTGTCATGACCAGCCGACAAATAGCCTGAGCTGTTTGAGGATCATGGCAACAGCAACCCATTCCCACAGCCACGTTCCCCATTAGGAAATGAAGCTCTGACCATGGCTCGCTCTCTCACCAAGAGGGTTCAGGCTGGAAGGGCTGTGTCCAAACAGCCCCTCCCCGCTCTGCTTCTGCTGGGTGCAGGCTTCGGGGTTACCCTCCGCTCTGCGCTGTCACAGCCCCAAGTGCATTGAGAACTCCAGCTATTGGGAGGGAGACTGCAGAGCAAAAAACCATAGGAAGCCAGGTACTGTTCTCTCCTTGATGTATAACTTCGGGAGATGAGAGCAAGGGGGCTTTTTGCCCTCTTCTGAGGCATCCATGCTTACCCACTGCTGGAAGTAAGGTTTGTGGTGCAGTTTGTTGTTGTTCCTGGCAGTGGCATTGAAATCTTGTCTGGCCTGTGGCCTGCGCTCCTATATTTAGGGTTAAATTGCTGGCTGTGTGTGTAGAGGGAACTTGGGAAGCTGGCCTGGCTCTTGCCTGGATGTCTGCTGAAGTGGATCCCGAGCTCTCTGCACTTGCAGGACCACTGATGCTGGCAATGCCCTTGTCCTCTCCTCTGGCACACATAGCTACTGCAGGGGTCGGGGAGGGCTTTGTGTCCATGTGGCTGATGCAGACTTTCTGTTGATGGTCTTTTAGTCAGACACAGATGCAGACTTTTTAGCCTCTGACACAGACACAAACTAGCCTCTGTTAAAGTGGTAACAAAATGCATTTTGGGGAACTTCCATTCTTGGGATGGTCAAGAAGGACATGCCAGTCACTGGAATGGGTACCCTGGGGCAGGTGAGGTACCAGAGGCCAGAGGGTCAATATTAGTACTGCCAGTTTTGGTTGCATTTCTTGCGGTACACACTAGAGTTTCTTTCTGAAGCCCCAGCTCCCCAAGTCACGCTTTTGCCTAAGGCTCACAGCTTGTAATAAGAAAAACAAGGAATCCTTCCCAGCCTACCTGGCTGAAAGGAGAAACTGGCAGCAGGACTCCTCAAAGGACCTGTGCCAGAAGAAGAGACTCCCAAGTACAGGTGTGATTTTGAACATCTAGGTCCAGGCTCCCACTCAGGAAATGCCTTGAGGCTGAGGGTGCAGACACAGGGCCTTCCTGTGGAGTGGCTGTGCCCTGGGCCAGCGCTAGCATGGAGCTGGCCACGTCCTGTGGCGAGGGATGAGCCTGGGAGCAGCTGGGTACAATTTTGCTTAGTGTTTGCACTGCAAATAATAGATGTGGGACAAACCATTGCTTTCCATTCTGCTTCAGCACAAACCACTTGGAGAACCAAAGCAGAATTACTGGTGAAAAGTACAGGGCTAGCAGGCTAAGGGTGAGCTCTGGAGCCATGATGCTGATTTTATCCTGTTTTCTGAATAAACAGAGTAGGGTAGGAGCGCTCTAAGGCTGCCTTTCCCAAGGATGATGCCAGAGCATTGGCTGAGCTTTCACATAGCCCAGCACCTTTACAGTTAAGGAACTTTAAAGACTCCTCAGACTGCTGATACCACCACAGTGGTCCTACTTGGTCAATTCCATTCCACACTGGCTCCACACTGGCTCCAGGCAAGTGCCCACAAAGTTTCAGGTACAAATCCTCCCTGTGCAGAGGATGCATGGATGAAAAGAGCTCTGCGAGGTGTCGTGACACCAGGGACAGCTGTCTGAGCAGTGACATCCCAGGTATGGAGGAGCATGAGGTGGATTCTGATGTCCCTAAGCTGCTCTCTGCCCAGGGGCAGGGGCCAAAAGGGTTCCTGGTGGCTCAGGTGTTCTAGCTTGCTGCAACTGGTAGCAGGTCCAGGTGAAGGGTGCTACAGATGGAGGCAATCAAGGCATAGAAAATCAGCCCTCCTCTGAGGAGAAGAGCTAGGGAAAAGAGAAAGTCTCTGCAGATTCTTTGGGAGAAGTTATCAACATGTTCCAGTGTCGTGGTTCTCTAGATAAGCTACCCAGCAGAAAAGTAAGGACAGTCCTCCTGGGGTGGTGGGGTTTGATTGCTTCTTAGTCTCGCTGAAATATTTTTCACTGTGGAAATCTTAAGCAGCTGCTGGTATATGGCCTGGAAACCACTCCTTCCCCCTGCCTGGCATGTCTAGTTGTGAAGCTGCTGACTCTTGCCCAGGATGTGCTGGTGTAAGGAATAATTTGCAAGGACCGCAGGCGGTGGTATCATGGGTGAGGGCAGCAGTACCTCAGTAGAACTTTGATAAGAGTCTCCTGTGGTCATTGGGAAGAGCTGCATCATTAGGTCCTAGCTTTAGATTGTTTTTATCTCTTGTCTGTGGCTCTCAGCTTGCCTGGAGCTGGGAGTTTAGGAGAGCAGCTCTGCAGTATCTCGGGCTGCAGAGGACCTTGGCCTCAAACCTGTTAATTGTCCAGCAGTGTCCTCTCCCAGGGCTGCCAAGTCTGACCCTGTGGGAGCAGCCCTGTCAGGCTCTGCACCCCAGATGCCTGCCTGCATGTGCAGCCAGGTGAAGGTGGCAGCTGGGGGAGATGGTGGTGGGACACCTGCAGGGACTGTCCTGGTGGTGGTGCCACTTGGTGCTGGTGGGTGGGAGACACCAAGGAACTTTTCCAGGGGATTCTCAAACTGCTCTGTTAAAAGGTGGTCCCTAAACTGAAACTCTGGCCAGAGTCTGGCAAAACCTCAGCCTTGAGGATGGGACCTCAGCTGCCTGGTGCAAAGTAACAATGAAGTCTGAAATTCCAGGGCCAGGTTTAACTTCTGGACTTTGGTGATTTAATGTTTTAAGAGTTAGCATCACTACATCTTCAGTATCTCATGCCTGCTAGAACTTTATTAGAGCTTGCTCAGGCCTCTGTGCCTTTTTCTCTCTTCCCTTTCTACTCGTAATGGGAGGTAGGTGGTGTCTGAAGGTCACGGATACTTTTGTGTTCTTGTGCCTCTGCTGAAGCATCTCCTTGCCTTTGGGCTTGCTGTCTCCACACTGCCCTGTGATGGTGGCACCATGTAACCCAGAGCGCAGCTGGCTGTGAGCATCCCTCACATGCCGTGCCTTGCTGTGTCTGTGGCAGCGCTACTGGGGTGGTGTGGGACCCTCTCTGGCTCTCGTGGAGCATTTGGTGGTCACCATATGCTGTGATGGTATCCTGAGTGTTTGGCTGGGCTCTCCAAAAGCGTGCCCTGGCTGAAGGTGGCTTGGTGTTGCCTTGTGCAGCACCAGGCTTGCCTGCGAATGGGCAGAGGTGACCCCAGTGGTAACTCCCTTTCCTTGGGCTCGGTTTGATCTGTTCTGTGGAGGGACCACCTTGCTGTCCCACGGCTGTGCATGGCTCATTGGGAGAGAGGCAGCAGGAGCCCTCCCAGGCCCTGCAGAGTGACTGTGCAGCTGTCTCATTTCTCTCCCTCTGTCTCATGTCTCCACACAACTGCACATTTTTATGTTTCTATTAATTAATTCTTGTATCTTTTTGCTGTGTACCTGGGAGTTGAGCTTGTGACTTGCAGCTGGAATTGCAAAGCTGGTGATGTTTTGATGAGCTGGGATTTATGGGACAGAGATAGAAGGAGTTAACACAAAGTTGCTCATGTTGAAAAGCTCTAGGCCTATTGCTTGCATCCCGTGTCCTGAAAGTGACTGTTGTGAGTTACCTGCAGTGAAGCAGTTTCTACAGCTGTGTGTCCATTGTAAGTCTTGTTTATGTGACAATGGTGCAGGTACAGGAGGTACAGCTTCTTGTGTTCAGGTATCACAGTCTCATCCTGCCTCTTGCTGCTGCAAATGCTAGGCTAAATTTAGTAGGTAAACCAGGTTCTGGTAAGGAAGTAGAAGTCAGGCTCAGATCTAGCTATGGACTTCTTTTTCCTCCTGTTACGTGTTCCCCACATCCCAGCTGCTGCTCCGGGCAGTTTCAGAGTCTTCATGAGCCAAGGTAAGAGGAGAGGTAAGGAATGTAACAGGTACATCAGTGCAGTGTCTTGTCTGATCGAAGGGGCTTGCTACCAAGAGGTGTTTCTCTGTTCTGCTGACATTAGGTAATGAGCAGTAGCAAAAGACACTGCTGTAATTTCTAGCTGGTACATGTCCACAATGAATCTGCAACAGCTTTCCACAAAGAGGCATTATGAAACCTTTTTTTCTGGATGGAGATTGGGAGGGCAGCAGATGGGGTAGGTCTCTCTCATCAGTGGGTGATGTGCAGAGACATGATGCCCTTTATGGCCCCTGGAGGTAGCCTGGGCAGTGGCTCTTGCACTGCCTGATACCTTCCCTGCACCCAGTTTGTGGTCCCTCTGGACTGAGCCCTGTGCCATCTCCGTGGGGTGTCCCTGTTTGGATGTGGCAATATTTAAATGGGTCTTGAGTACTTGGTCCTGTCTGTGTCAGGAAGTGTTTCTCTCCAGTTGGACACCATGAAATGACTTGTCAGATCTGGCAGGCTAAGCTCGGTCACATTGTGAAGCACTTAAGAGCATCAGCACATTAAGCACCGGCTGGACGTTCCTCATGGATTCAGCCCTGGCAGCAAACCCAGCCAGGGCAGCAAGGGCTCCTCCTCTAGCTCCTAAGGAGCACGTGGGTGGTGAGTACATGCATCGTCCCACACTGAGCCACCTACCCCAGGGAGGGCTTGGGAAATAGGTTGGGAGGAGAAGGAGTGCGGACTTGGGAAAAAGTGTGGGAACATCAGTGCTGCTTGACCAAAGCCTGCGGGACTGGAAATATCGGATACCCGTGGCTAAAGCGTGAAGAAGGACAGCTTGCTAACGCATCGGCTGCCCTGCCTGCATGGCTGAAGTGGGTTGTGAGTTTAACCTGGAGCTTGTGTTATTCCAGATGCCAGCACAGAACATGTGGGCAGAGTCCCTGTGTGTGTGCGCACTCAGAAAGGGTGGAGAAGACTCATGGTGCGAAAAACCCGAACATCTGAAGTGAGTGGGGGAAGTATCGTTTTCTGTCTCTTGGATCTTCAAAGCTTCTAGCATGGCTTCCAAAGCTTTTTATAGTAGTGGGTTTACTTTTTTGTTGTTCTGTTTTCGTTTAAAAGAGGGAAGGAACTGACTAGTAAAGTCCAGAGGAAAATGAGAGGGAAAACCACTTCTTCTGGGGCTTGCCTTTAACTGGACTTCTGGGCAGTGACTCATCCCAGGCAGGATAGTAATTTCATGTAACAGGAAAAGGGCAAGAAGGGACACGTGTTGGAGGAGATACTTGCAAGCATGAAGCTAAAAGAGCTAGAAAGAACATGGAAGTGACAACTGAGCTTGACTGTGGTTCCCCAGAGAAATGAGCAGACGTGTAACTTCAAGCCTGCAAGTCCATGGGTGAGACATGCAAATCTCATGCTCCTGGAGTTTGCTATCTAGTGATATTTTCCCCCATAGTTTCTGTCAAAGCTGATGCTTAAATACTTGTAACTGCTAGCTGGTGCACTGCAATTCTCTTTTCTGGTTGAATTTAGGCCCTGGTGTTTGAACTGTTAGGACTGACATCTAAATGTGTCTGGTCACTTGACCATTTAAGCATTTCAGCAGGTTTTCTGAGGCTGATATCCAAAACATTAGACACATCATGTACTCAACAAACAGGATGTTAATTTGGAGCATCATATCATATTATTCAAGTATTGGGTGTGTGACTCCTCCTCCAAATTCTTCAACTGATCAACCTCAAGCTGTTGGGTAAGGAGAAAAATATATCATCGGTTTTTGTTGGGTTTTGTGGTTGGTTTTTTGTTTTTTTTTTGTTTGCTTTTGTTTTTAAATCTGAGATCTAGGCACAAACACAGGTTGTCATGAAGCAAGGGGGTAGAAAAAATCATCTCTTGAAAATGCTTTGATAGCCCAAGGATTCTGCGAGGGGTGTGCAGTACAGCACAAAGATGCATAACCCGGGATGGTTTTGTTCAGATATGTTGCCAACTTTAGTCAAGACCATGGGCACCTTGCCATTTATTAAAGCTTAATTAAAAAAAAAACCTACACTGAATGCAGTTGTCTGCTCCCCTCGCCTCCCTGGAGATACTTGCATAAATTCAAGAAGGCTCAAATTATCTTTTTTGTGTGTGCCTCCCTTTATATAAACAAAATTAAAAGGGACAAATGCATTGCAAGATAAAAACCTGGTTTGATAAAAATGGATGCCTACAATTCTTTTTTCTTCCAATGTTTCGCCTCACTAATACCCTTCAATTAGGTCACCCTGTGCCCTCCTTTGTGTGGTGTGTGGCTTGCGTTTTTGTCTGACTGGGGCTGTGATTAATGTTGTTGCTCAACCGCCAAGTTGGTTTTGTGGCAGGCCGTGGTAGCTTTGGCATTCCCGCACTCCCGTCTCGTCTGCCCCTCTGTGAGCAAATGCTGATGCCCCTTCCTCTGGCTGGAAGGGGTTTGCAAGCCCAGCAGCCTGGAACTGCTTGTCCACAGCAGGAGCTGAAAACCTTTCCCAATAACCACTTCATTCTGCCCGTGCCTCGCATTCTGCAGAGGTTTGAAAAAGCGCCTCATAAAACGGAATCGCAATTTAATAACAAATTAAACATTTTCTGTGAACTTTCCGATGCTATTTATGGTTTTCCAGCCTGGCTAAAACCAAGAGCAGCCTCTCTTTGTGGTGTGGGTGCTGCCAAGGCATGAAGCCACATGTGGAAATTAAATATATGATTTTCAAACGTCAGCATAGGTCAAGGTTTTGTTTAAGAGTGGGCCAAAGGTGCTGGCTAGTTTAATCACTGCTGGTTTTTAACCCCTCTGATGAGATACGCCACACTGTTAAGCAGCTGCAGTTCCTTTTGCTTCTGTGGGCTCAGCTGATAAGAGAGCAGAGGTGGTGAGGAAACTTAAGGGCCTGTCTAGGGAAGGTGCACAGCGCTGTGAACCACAGCTTGAATTTACAGCGCGCCTGTCCATGTGCTCGGCGTAGGGCAGCTCTCAGCGTGCCATAAGCTGCTCTGCACAAAGGTGGTGCCTGCGGCCACTGGAAAAAAACATCCTCACGGGCAGCCGATGGGGAGCAGCTCCAAGTGCCGTCTGCTCTGCTCTGCCTTGTTACACGCTGCCTTCCCCTGAATGGCACTTTGGGATATAGTTTAGTGGTCATGGTCGTGTTGGTTTCATGGTTGGATTCATCATCCCTGGACGTGTTTAAAAAACAGTTGGATGCAGCACTTCAGGAGATGGTTTAGTGTTAGGGTGGTGTAGGGCTGTAGGTTGGACTTGATGATCTTGAAGGTCCTTTCCAACCTTTATGATTCTATGATTCTATCTTTTCCAGCCTTAATGATTCTATAGGGTGCTGAGAACTGGGTGAATGAGGGACAGAATCGCAAAGGCTGAGAGAAGGTCTGTTGGATCAACACAGTGTTAGAGCTGGGTAGGTATGGTGGCAGTTAAGGTTGAAAAAATAAGCAGAAAAATGTCTACAGTGATTGTATGTCCTTCAAAATCAGGTCCCTAAGCAATTGGCTTCCCTGGCCATGGCAGACTGAGAGTTGGGGCTTTAAAATTTTGCCTGGGCTCCTTCGCTGGCCTTGGTAGGCGGAGGTACTTTCTGAAAGTGGATCTGTCCCGTTAATCCCTTTCCTTTGGCTGCAAGGGGAACTGACAACTGGAGTTGATAAATTTCCTCTGTATTGCTAAATCCACAGAGAAACGTGGGCACCGAGATGTCCTTTTGGGTTGAATTTTGGACTTGTACCTTGAAGGCTGTTGTCTGATTCTAGGTAGGTTTAGACTTCTCCTGATAACGGTGTAGGCCCATGTGTGTTTGTCTGCCTATTTTATCCTAGATGAGCACTTGCAGCTATTAGGACATGGGGACTGGTCTGGCAAAGGCACATTTTTCCTGCCCCATCTGTAGACGTGCTGAATGTCCTACAAGCCCAAGCATGTGCTTATGTGGGGAGGCACACAAGCTCAAATCCTTTGTCTTTGAACTGGATCTAACTTTTCTGCTTTCTGGAAGGGTGCTTGGCTCAGGGGTCACAGGATGCATGGAGGGTTGCCAGGGGTGAGGGGGGTTTGCAGTGTGGGAGCAGCTTCCACAATAATACACCCTGAGCCTCCCAGCAGCTGTTGCACTGGTTACACCATGGCTTCACACCATTGACTCCTTGGCCAACTCGACACTAAACCAGCATGCTGAATACTGAAGTATTCATAAGACTAAATTCTCTTGTGTTTGTGGTGGTTTCAATCATGGGCAGGCTTTTTGAGGAGGTGGAGGCTTCTAGCTACTGTTGCTAAAATGGTTTGCTCAGTTTGTCTGCAGGGCAAGGAAGAAGGCAGAATAAATTCAAGAGGGGCGGTTGTCCTCGTTTGAACTAAACAGAGCTAATTCTGCTCAGTGATTTTACTTTCCAGCAATTTTATTTTCAGCTCAGTCTCTTCTAAGAGGCTGCATTTTCAGAAGTTAAGAGCATGTTTTTACAGACAGTGTCTGCTACTAGAAGTGATAATGGCTGATGTTTATAGTTAGTGCCAGATTTGGTATGCAGAAAGGCTCTTGCTATAGTAACCAAGGCCACTCCTGGCTCTTGTGTGCCACACTGGGGGTGCCTGGAAGTAAAAGGGGTCACAAGGAACTAAAAGGTTGCACCTCCAGTGAGTGACAGACAGGACATGTGACAAGAAGAGTATTCCATTCCATATACATCATATCCAGTATAAATCTGAGGGATCACAGGGGTTAAGCTCTCTTCTTCAATGGCCGGTGTCTAAGAAGGACTGTGTCTGTTCTTCTGCCTTTGATCCCAAATCCAGCTCCCCTCTGCCGCCGAGCCTGGGGCTTCCCTGGTGGCGGCTGCTTTGCAGCCTCAGTGGGGATTGCTGTTGAGGCAGCGGGAGTTGGGTTCCATATTTGTTGTGTACAGATTGGCATATATTTTTGTTATTTCCTTCTTAGTAGTATTATTGTTTCATTAAAGCTGTTATAGTTTTCTTTTCCAGTCCATGAGTGTCTCTGCCTTGTTCCCTTTCCCTTCCTGATTGGGAGGGAGAGGGGTTAGAGAGCACCTGTCAGCGTTCAGTGGCCGGCCCAGGCCGTCCAAGGGGTGGCTGGGGTTTGCGGTGCAGAGGAACGGCTCTTTCCTAGCCGGCACGGTGGAAGGTGCAGTGTAACTGAGCACTGGCTGAACTGTCACAGCAGAAAGTGGGTGCCCAGGGGAGGAGAGCCCTGCAGCCGAAGGTTCACATGTTGACTGCCACCAAGGCGTGCTGACGGTGGGTAGGAGAGAGGATCCCCCCACTAGTGAGCAGCACTTCCTCCGAAACAGAGACCCAGAGATCCGGCTGAGCAGACAGGGGTGACGGTGCTCTTGCTTCAGTCTGCCGAGAGACCAGCTGAACTCGAGGTTATGCGCTCATGGGATTCACTGAAAGGGTTTTCTCCTGATATATATAGTTTTTGTTCTCATTTGCTTGTGCCCCACCCTCCAAGAAAACAGAGCTGTATTAGCAGATAGACTACACGGGCACTCTTAAACACAGCCACCTCTTGCCTCGTGCTTAGTTCCTCGTGTCTCAGTTTTTCTGATAACTTTCAAATTTTCCTTTTCTTTATTTTTCTTTCTCCCAGTGTTGGTACGTGTGTTTCAGCTTTACAGTGTTAATATGATGAGGACTGGCTTATCAGGATAGGCTTTAGCTAAAAAAAGGAAACTTTAAAGTCAGCTCTGTGAACGTTTGTCAAAGGATCTGAAAACTAAAAAAATTACAGCAGAGAAGTACAGGGCTCTGGACATGACTTGACTGTCATTTAGCAGGTCCAAGTGAATCTTCAGGCAGAAGACAATTCAGTTTAGATGCTGGAGCAAAGTCATGTACTTTGTACCCTTCTTTCCCTCAGTCCATCACATCTGACACGGGGATTGAGCATTCATGTTTTGGTAACACAGGAAATTCCAAAACTGAAAGTCCTTAGAGCAAAATGTTAACCTTGGTGCCCTGTGTGTCCTGTACACTCCACTGGGCAGATCAAGCAGCAAGCGATACGCTGTGGTGACAAGGTCAACACAAATAGGGAATGCTGCATATGCACAGTTTGGCAGAGTTAATGTTAATGTAGAAGCTTTAACTTTTGGTATTTGATGATATTTGAGGCATTTATTTCTCAGATTTAACAATAGGTATTGCTGCTTCTGCCCTGCCACACAGGTTGTAAATAAACACCAAGTTTTGAAGAGCAGCTCCAGAAAACAAAGTGCAGCTCATGACAAGTTACATTTCTATGTAACACTTAGGAAATGACAAATCCTTAAAAATATTTGAGGAACTTAAGAGACGATAGTAGCTAGCTCTCCATTGTCAATCTCTCTCTTAGAGCTGGAATTGGGGCTGCTGTAGGCGAGCTGTCAGGAGACTAAGGCAAACTTGAGGCTGTCTGCTCCTGTCATTTAGCAGCCAAACTCTCCACACTCTGACACTTTCTCACCTGAGAGGGCTTTGGACCTTAGGAAGCTGAATGGTCACTGTGTCCAGGTTCTTTTCCTACCCCTCTGTTACTGCTGGTAAAGTTAAGAAATTTTTACCCTTGTGACATTATTTAGGAAAACAAGAATTATTACAGCTCTCCGGTTGCGATGCTAATGATCTGAGCACTGCATGCAACACAGCAGCTGTTAGATATTCAAGGGTGAAATTCCAATAATAGTACGCTATATAATCTCTGGACAAATATTTATGCTCGTGAAGGTCAAGTGACTTGGAGTACTATAAACTCCAGCCTTTTGGGCAGGCCACTGCAATTTAAGCCTTTCTGCAGTGACCTACCACTGACCTCTCTCCCCATCTAGAGGCAGAGTGACTGTTGGAGGTAAGAATTCAGAATGGATCCTGAGGCCGCTGCTGAGCACTAATGTAGTGCATAAACCATATCAGATTTATTAAACTCAGCTGCTTATCTCAGGACCGCTTCTCATCTCATAACATTGCTTACATTCCATGTAAATTCATTCACAAACCCTGGACAATGTTGTCTCAAGGTTGGTGTAAGAGGGTGAAGGCCTTTTGAGGATGACAAGCTTCATATCACAAGCTGGGTTTCTGATGTTTTATTCATGTGATGGATGGCAAGCGTGTAGTCACCCTTTTCTAGTGTGCAGGCACACCTTCAAGTTGCAATGTGCTTAACTTTCTTCAGAAATGCCAGGGAGCCGACATGCCAGCCTGCTGCTACAATAGTTGTACAAGTTAGGAGGTCCCATGAGCATCTGTAGTTCATGGCTTTTCAGTGCACATGGAACAACCCCCCACCCCTTCAAAGCTGTAATCTTAGTGAACTCAGCAGAGTTGGGATTTGCTCCAACAATTTAGCCTGAGTATGTTCTCAAAAGGTTGTATAATCTCTCATTTGCTTCATAAGCAACATTCCAGAGGCATAACAGATATAACCTTACTCCTTTTTCTCCATCTCACTTGTGCCATTGTTTCGTTCCTACAACCAGGGGAACAGAACTCTGTTCAGTGCAGCCGATGGGTTCCTTTGCACTCCTCGCCACTGGTAGTGCCTGAGGAGTGCCCCCCCCCCCACGCTCGACAGAAGAGCAAGCCTCAATGATGTGTCTTCTTTTAATCCAACCTGGGAGGAAGTATTTCACTTGTGGCTTTGAAGCACTGGAATGTTATTCTGAGAAGACCGAAGACACTGTTGGCCTTTTAGAAGTGAGCTGTCCTGAATCAAGGCTCTGTTGAATTAATTCTTCTTGCCCAGAGGAAACACATCACCAAAACTACGTCTTGAAGTAGCTTTCCTAAAAATGTCTGATTTATTTCTATGCCGTTCTACTATGGTTGGTAGCTGTTGTCAATACTTAATATTATCTTTGGAGCAAGGACATTATCAACAGGTTTATGGCTTACTAATGCCATGTTGAAGTTTATTTTATCTGGCAGTGGATATGTAAAAGAATGGCTTTAGACAACAATATATATTTCAGTCTGAGGAACTCATTAATAATACTTTCATCTACAGGACTCTTAGGTTTTATTTTGCTTTACTCAGCACTGTGAAATTTTTTTTCCTGACTTGTCCTCTCTGAACTTGCCGAGCACGAGTTCCAAATCCCAGAGACTGCATCGATTCTGTTAAGTACTTCTGGTCAGGAGAGATGCACAGCATCACCAACAGTTTAGCATCACCTCCTAAAAGCAGGAAAATGACAAAACATCCTTATTTACCTCATTCTTTTTGGTAAGTTATACACTGGTAACGTGTTGATCTACACAGAAACAAGCGTAGGCTACCATTGTTTTTACAAAGCAGAAGACTGCCTGTGAAGAAGGCTGTTGAAAACAGACAGCTCCTTCAAGAGAAGTCTATGTCTAGCGATATGATATGTGCCCCAGTAGAATAAATATTTCATTATTTGTAATGTAGGTTTGTCCCCCTTAGAGCTTCATAAGTTAGTCAGCATGTATGTTATGGGTCTGGACACTTCATTAAGCTTTGTCAAATGTTTGTAAATTTGGACTAATGGCAAAATGGCTTATTTGTGTGTCAATACAGCAAAACAGACTTAGAAGCAAAACACAATGATTAAACAAACAAGGAAATTGCCACTTTCAACACTTCATCTCAAGAGCGTTACCCAGGTCGTACGCCAGGCGTGGTTAAAAACAGGCTTGGTGCCCATACAACATAGCTCCTAAATTCACTCCTTTCTTTGGCTTTCCCTTTTCACAGTGGGAACTCGAGCACTAGGTGAAATTCAAAGTTCAAGCAAAAATTAATAGTCTTTCAGAAGCTCTGAAGAACTGTTACCTCAGTCACTGTAAACACCTTGAACTGCAGACTAAAAGGCATAAGGGCTGAAGCTTTCTGGCTGAATAAAAATGAATTTATATATACATATATGGTTGGGAACAAATCTGACGTTACTGCAGGCCTTAGACTTGTTCTAAAACTGTTTCTGTTTAAATGAGGAGCTAGAGAAGAAGGGGTGACCCAAACACAAAAAGAGGCTGTGGCACAGCACTATGCATGTGTTCCATCTCCCTCTTTTGCCTTACTGCTGCAAGGCACAATGTTAAGGAATGTGCAAATATGTGAGTATACCCTGTGGTAATAAAGATTGAAGCTTAACTTGTAAATGTACCTGACATGAAACAGCAATGAAACGTAATTACTGCCCTTGACATGATCCTATTAGAGATGCTGTGATTCTTGCAAACGTATTCCTAAACTGAACGTTGGAAACAGCTAAGTTTAGCCAAATTCATGAGGAGTTCAGAACTCTCATTGTGTACTCACACTGCTCCAAAGCCAGAGTCTTTGAATAGAGGCCCACATACAAGGGAGGAATACAAGACCACCCTCTAGTTTTACACAACAGAGGCGAAAGATTGAAAAAAGAAACCTGTATCATTAAACAAAAGTCAGAACAATCTCTCACCTACAGAGTCCTGAAGCAGATGCGTAAGTTTGCTGTTTCGATACGGTACGTGAGGTCGCTGTTCTGCTATTGCTCCAAGAACGTCTGCCAGGGCAGACAAGCTGCGGTTAATAAATGATGTCTCTCTCAGTGCTGCACCAGTCACTCCAGACATACCTAGAACAGCACAGAAAAGGCAATGGTAAGACTGAGGAAAGTTGCTTCAGCTGGAACATGTGAAAAGTTCTGTTGCTATATCATCTGCTTTTGACGCAACATTTCTAAACCCAAATCCTGAGCTTCCAGCCGACCCATGCCAAAAGCAAGATGCAGTGGTTTTTCACTCTGGACTCCCAATACATTGTTCAGTACTTTTTGCTCTTTTAAAGGAAGAGTAACAAGGGTTCAATGCCTGCAGGTGGTCTGAAGCGTCTTATGTTAAATTTGATCTCTTCAGCTGTACAATGCATCTGGACTCCATATGTATTAAGAACAGGCAACTAAGAAAGTAGGTGTATTGGGTTTGCCTGGCTGGATTTCGATGGCAGGGGGCCTGTAGGGGTGGCTTCTGCAAGAAGCTGCTAGAAGCTTCCCCTTAGTCTGACAGAGCCAATGCCAGAC
>NW_009706409.1:39557-43555 GCF_000703405.1 Apaloderma vittatum | reverse complement strand
GCCCACACTGGAGCAGGTTGGCCGGTGAGTCTTCTGTGACACTGCGGGGGACTCAGGCTGGAGCAGTTTCCCTGAAGGACTGCACCTCAGACTCACGCTGGGGTGGATTACCCCTTGTGAGGTGACTCACATTGGGCAGTTTGTGACAAATTGCCCTTCGTGAGAGGACTCACACTAGAGAAGTGTGTGCGAACCTTGTCTCCCGTGAGAGGGACCCTACAATGTCCTAGGGGAAGTGTGAAGAGTCCTCCCCCAGAGGAAGAAGAAGTGGTAGAACCAAAATCAGATAAACTGACTGTAACCCCCATTCCCTGTCCCCCTGCGCCGCTCGGGGGAAGGAGGTGGATAAACCGGGATTGATGTTAAGCCTGGAGGGAAGGGAGGGATGGGGGAAGGTGTGGGGTTTTTATTGTGGGTTTGGTTTTTTTAAGATTTGTTTTCTATTTCTCAGTACTCTTGTCTGATTTGTTCTTTTAATAAATTTAACTGATTTCCCCAAAATCAAGTCTGTTTTGCTCGAGATGGTACATGCAAGTGACCTCCCTGTCCTTACCTCAAACCATGGGCCCTTTGTTATATTTTCTTGCCCTGTCTAGGAGAGAAGGGGAGGTGAGAGAGCATCTCTGTGCCACCTGGCCACCAGCTAGGGTCAAACCACAACAGTAGGAACACTATAGGATCAGACAAGACAACGGTGCTTTTGAAAACACCAGACTGCAGTGTCCCCAGGGAGAAGCCTGTTGTGTTCCACCATTTTTTATAATCAACTCCCTTGTCCATATCCCATAGGAAAAACAGGAGTTAGGCTGATGACATAAGCTGTGGAAGCAAAAATGCCCAGCAGCCATGAGTGTAGGAGGTTTATGTTTACCAAATTCTCTAAAAAAAAGTCTGTTTTGGGGTATGAGTTACTTTAAGGAAATTGATAAAGGAAAATTATGCCCTTCTACCACCTGCACAGCATAGTGTCCGTAGCTATGCTGCTTTTGAGCAACACTGGAAAGGTTTGGTCTACACATCACATTGCACCAACTTAAAGAGATGCTGCGAGCTCAACTCTTTAACCAGTCTGGATGAGTGTGAGGTTATGAGTAATTAATTCCTTCTGTCCTCACCTCTGCCATTTGGGGAAGAAAAACTTGCTATTAGCATTTAGAATCAAATTGATTATTCAAATTGAACCTTTCCTCAGGGTAGTAGATGAGGTACAGCTACATCTGCAAACACTTCTCATTACCTGGAGCATATTGCTCCATGCTGGGCAGAGCTAATGGAAGCGAGGTGATCAGATGGAGGTAACAGTTTCCTCAACTGCCTACTGCCCCACCTCAAGAGAGGTACAGAGAGAGACTACGGATCTTGCTTTCCCTTTAGGCCAGCATTTTCCAAACTGGAAGAGCAAGAGAGGTGTGCGAGAAGCAAATGTGAAAAGGCACAGGTAATAGCAAAAACACCCAGAAGGCTGGATAGTGAGGGCTGGAGAAATTGGACTGTGGGTGAGGATGAGGCTGGAGTGGTCAAGTCTCGTGGTAGCAGGCACAGAGCAAAACTGCTTGGGCTGACACAGGGTGCCAGTAGCCTGAGACAGGATGCGTCTCAGATGAATTTCTTTTACAGCAAGAAGATGCAGACTTCTGTGACAATGGATGTCACCATAAACAGAAAAGTGCAAATAGGTGATGGGGTGCACATTTAAACCGGTAGTTCTCTACGTTTGGTTAGGTGCAAAAAGCATTTAGCTGAGCTTTCAAACCAAAACTTAGTTTGCTAAAAAGGGACTATTTAAGCTTGTAAACACTGTGAATGAGGTGGGATGGCTGTAGAGCTAACAAGGCAGGGTGCTAACAAGGCTGACTTCAGCACCCAGTATTACTGCTCACTTGAGACTTGTCCTCATTTTGAAACATTTACAAATTAACAGCTGTCCTCTCCTGTATCAGAGTAAGTCCATTGGCACAGCTGGCGGCAGAGGTTACTCGGCTGCCTGGGCTGGGTACATCTAATGCTAATGCAAGGGAGTACAGCTCTTCTGGCTTCTGTGGAGCCCCAAACCAAGTAAATGTTTGTACTGGTTGAACTGAGAGAACAAAACACATACACTGTTGCTCAATTACATGTTTACCAAACAGTTTTCAGCACTCAGAGCAAATGAAAAAAATAATGTATTATATTAGGTTTCTCTGTAGAACAAAAGTTTAACAGTGAGCAACAGCAAGAATTCTTGGCAGTAAAGTAAAAGACTCTTTCATAATACTGGTTCAGTTTTCAAAACATTATTTCTGGAATGGTACGTTTGGCTGCATGGCTCTTCTTGGTAAGAAAGCTTGTCCTTTAGGAAATACTCAAGTTTTTGAAATTATTGTGTACATAGAGGAGGCAGGAGGAGGAAAATGCTTTGAAGAAGCAATGAAAACAATATTATTATCTTTTCAACACTAACTTCCTCCAAGACTTTTTTCCACAATAAGGCAAAAAACCCCACACATGGTTATATCAGTTATTACAGATATTTGTAATATTTAAGTAATTTATGCACTTTAAACATTTCTGTACAAAGACATGCTAATTTTCAGAAAAACAGGCCTAATAAAACCAGTCTGAACAAATAATATACCTATGATATGAGTAACCACCCCAGGCTGATTTCAAGCTTATGCAGTCAGATTTTCTGTTAAACTGTACCAGTGTCAAACTGGAACGGTCAGCCCCCAGCATTTTCTTTATGTCAAGATTGGTGGATTTAAATGACCCCATGTGACACTGGGGTGGCATGCATCCCTACCTAAAGAGGTAAAGGCAACTATTGTAACCTAGATCTGGGAGGACCCCTGCCCATGAACAGACATGTGCACTTACCAACACACTCGCTCCCAGCCAGGTCCACCAGCTGCAATCTAGTTTTGACTTGCTTCATTTTCTCAGTTGCTTCAAGTTGTGCTGGGGAAGAGGGTCTGGAAGAAGTGGATTTACTGTCTCTCATTTTTTGTGGAAAGGTGCAAGAAACCTCTTTATGTAGTCTCTGACTGGTTTGTTCATCTTCCCATGAAGTACCTGGTTAATAGAAAGAAAAAAAAACGGAGAGCTTCTTACTGACAGTGGAAATCAACATGGAAAAAAAAAAAGGGCCATCACCAAGCCACTGTCCATTAATTATCAGCAGTCCTGGCTGACTGGGGATGTTCCAGCTGATTGGAAGTCAGCCCATACAACACCCATCTATAAGAAGGGACAGAAGGATGATCCAGGAAATTACAGGCCTGTCAGTTTAACTTCAGTGCCAGGGAAGCTGATAGAGCAGATCATCCTGAGTTCCATTGTACAGCACACGCAGGACAACCAAGTGATCAGTCCCAGTCAGCATGGGTTTATGAAGGGCAGATCCTTTTTAACAAACCTGATCTCCTTCTATGACACGGTGACCCACTTGTTGGATGAACAAAAAGCTGTGGATGTTGTCTACCTTGACTTTAGTAAGGTATTTGACACTGTTGCCCACAGCATAGAGAAATTGCCTGCTCTTGTTTGGATGGGCATACGCTTCACTGGGTGAAAATCTAGTTGGATGGCCGAGTCGAAAGAGTTGTGGTCAATGGAGTTAAATCCAGTTGACAGTCGGTCACGAGTGGTGTCCCCCAGGGCTCAGTACTAGGGCCACTCCTGTTTAACATTTTTATCAATGATTTCGACAAGGGGACAGAGTGCACCCTTAGTAAGTTTGCAGACGACACAAAGTTGAGCGGAAGTGTCGATTTGCTTGAGGGAAGGGAGGCTCTACAGATGGATCTAGACAGGCTGGATTGCTAGGCCAAGGCCAGTTCCATGAGTTTAAATACGCCTAAGTGCCGGGTCATGCACTTTGGCCACAACAACCCCCAGCACCACTACAGGCTTGGGGATGAGCGGCCGGAGAGGTGCCAGGCAGAGAGGGACCTGATGGTGTTGGTGGACAACCGTCTGAACATGAGCCAGCAGTGTGCCCAGGTGGCCAAGAAGGCCAA
>NW_009706409.1:9692-39103 GCF_000703405.1 Apaloderma vittatum | reverse complement strand
GGCCAGCCAGCTGAACATGAGCCAGCAGTGTGCCCAGGTGGCCAAGAAGGCCAACAGCATCCCAGCCCGTATCAGGAACAGTGTAGTGAGCAGGAGTAGGGAGGTGATCATGCCCCTGAACTCGGCTTTGGTGAGGCCTCACCTCGAGTGCTGTGTCCATTTTTGGGCCCCTCACTACATGAGGGTCACTGAGGTGCTGGAGAGGGTACAGAGGCAGGCTACCAGGCTGGTAAAGGATTTGGAGTATGTGTTGTACAAGGAACGGTTGAGGGATCTGGGGTTGTTTAGCCTGGAGAAGAGGAGATTGAGAGGACACCTTATTGCTCTCTACAACTACCTGAAAGGAGGTTGTAGCGAGGCGGGGGTTCGTCTGTTCTCCCTAGCGGTGAGTGATAGGATGAGAGGAAATGGCCATAAGTTGTACCAGGGGAGGTTCAGTTTGAATATTAGGTTGGATATCAGACTGGATATTAGGAAGAAGTTCTTTACTGAAGGTGTTGTTAGGCATTGGAACAGGCTGCCCAGGGAGGTGGTTGAGTTGCCAACCCTTGAGGTGTTTAAGAGATGGGTAGTTGTTGTGCTGAGGGACATGAGTTAGTGGTGTGGATAGGCCCAAGACAAAGGTTGGACTTGATGATCTTGAAGGTCTTTTCAAACCAAAACTATTCTATGATTCTAAAAGAAGCAATATAAACCTACATGGGCAGTTTGAATGACTTTTTCTATCTTATTTAAGATTTTGTTCATCAAACCACTCATACCACTTGGTACAAGACTTAATATAGGTTATGTTGTATCTAATATCGCCATTGTTCACACTCTTGCTTGGAAAACAAGAAACAGGAGTCCAGTAAAGACTTCAAAGAGGCATTTTTTTATGTTTTAGATTCACTGCAACCAAAGTGATGATTTTGGATGTTTGGTAGCAGTAAGCTCTGAAGTCTGTTTCTATGTGTTTGAAACATCAACTGCTGGCTGGTGCTCTAGCAAAAAAAAAAAAATTTCATTCTGCCTCTTCTATTTTTGTCCTGCTGTTCCCTCTAAATTTCCTTCAGCCCTCATACCCCACTGCTGCATCACCACATGATGAGCGGTAAGTCTCAACAGCATCGTTCAGGCTGGGTACCTGCTACTCTTGGTAGTTCTGTAGCTGCGCTAGTGCTTCATTATCTTTCCTCTTCCGCAGCAGCACCATCTGGCTTTCGCCCTCTGCTGGGAAGGAAGAGGAAGACAGATTCTTTGGGAAAGCCACTTTGACATTAGCTAGAGTATGTGCAAAAGGGCTTTCCCAAAGTAGTCTTGCTTTTTTCCTTCAGTGTTTTGGTTTTCATCCATCTCTCTCTCCCTCTCTGAAAGACATAAAAGGTCCATACTCTGCTACAGGTAACAGAGACAACAGACACTCCTGGGGCCTTCCAAGAGTCTAGCTGCAACAGTACAAAGTTCCCAGCTGCAAAATTTGAATAAGGAACAGACTGAATTGGGTTGCAGAGCCCTGTATCTCTCCAGCTAGGTTGTTGCTAAACCTGAGCTAGCTGGTCATAGTGTGGGATGAGCAGCTGTGTTGCTTTACACAGAATAAATAAGTGTTCTCGCTACTCTTCAGTTTGAGATGAGGAAATTAAGTAACTCCTCAAACAACAGATAATACTGAAATACAATGCTACAAGACCTTAACCAAACTTGAAAAAGTGCTGGCTTGTCAACCCTGGTTCTAGGTGCCGAACTCATCAATCATAGACTTTATAATTTTTTATTTACTGACTTAGATCTCCAGTGCTGAGATATTGGACAATTGTACCCAGCTTTTAAATGAGGAATTTCTTCTTTTAAACAAGACAGAATGCACTGCCACACTGCTCTAGCGAGGCCCCGTTTGCAGTGCTGTTCTACCCCTCCAAATTTCACATCTTCATCCATGCAATATGAGTTGCTGAAAGCCTGAATTTGGCATTTCTGTGGAGTTTTGCTGCCAGACACCGTGGCATAGTAGGGTGAGTGCAATTAGAAGTGGCAACGGGAAGTCTGAACTAGACACGATGGCTGGTGCGCTCATGGTGCACACACTGTGTTTTGAAAAGTAACATCTGACTGATCGACAAGAATCTGGAACTGGCTAGAGATAACATCTGGAACACTGAAGCTGCAACCTGTGAAGTAACTATGTCTTTTGGCAAGGCCCATAGGTAAGTGAGGGCACTGTTTGTTCTGTTTTGCTAATATTGTTGATTTAATTTCTGATAGCGATCTAAGGGAAAAATGTTAAATATTTTCTGCTTTCTAAAACCATATTGTTGTTGCAGAGTATGAAGGAGATAGGATCGCAGCACTGGAAGCAGAGGAGCTAATTACAACATAAGCAAAACATATCAGTTAACTTCTAAAAGTTATTTCTAAAGTAATAAAACGGTAAGTCTTGGTATGGTAATCAAAAGCAGAAATACAGGTTTTGCTGTATTAACTAAGACATTATGTTGTCTGTTCCTACAGTGGCCTGTTATTAACAGTTCAAGAGACTGAATTTAATGGACATTTTTGCAAGGCACTGGGTAAAAAAAAATTAATTCCTTTTTGTATGATGATTCCTAAACTTCATGGTTAGCTGTACCACAAACTTAGTATGAATAATTATATATGATGTCATATGAAGTGATTTATCTACTGTATTTGAGCATCTATCTTATTGATACCTTATCTGTCTTACATCATAACATTTATTTCTTTAGTTGTTTCATGTTACAAAATTTCAAGAACTCTGTAAGTCAAGACATGTAACGAAAAGTGAAAAGTTTTTAAGAAAGTGAAGGTTTTAGTACCATTCAAACATCAAACTGGTCTATTATTTAAGACAGTATGTAGAAGTTAACAATGCAAAAGAATTGAAGGAATGTAGTAAACACTGGGAAAAGGGGGAAAAAAAGCAATATGAAAATCTCAGTCCAGACTGTTTTTCAAAAAACAACTGGCTCTAAATTTATTTTAGTAACATCTTACTTACCAAAGTTATCTCCAGAGACAATTGTGGTTATGGTCAATGTAACTACCAGATGAGATCGAGAGGAATGAGCATGCACCAGTGTTGGGTGCCTGACTCTCAGCTGCACACCTTTGTTGACTAGATGCAAAAATTCAGATGCATTTTCAACAGTCCTAGAAAATAAAGAAACAAGTAGAAGACTTAATTGACTCACAATAAAAATCACATGAGAAAGCTGATGTGGTCGTGGATCTGAGCATTTCTGCTTTCCTGCTCTTCTACCGCCTTATAATAATCTCAGTTTTGAGCTGCACAAACAACTGTATATAGACTTCTTCAGGTGGGCTATAGCCCAAGATGAAAAATCAAGACAAAAGCTGTGATGTAGTACTGAAAGTGCTGTAGAAGTGGCCTGTCAGCCTCATAGGTCTATAGGTACTGTGGCTCAGCTCTGGAAATGACTGAAATTTCTATACCTCCACACTTTGGAACAAAATACACAGATTTAGACATTCCTGAAATCTCTGGACCTACAGAAGTGGCGTCGTCCAGTTTATGTTAAGGTAGTTGCTGTTCTTTGGGAGCTACAGAATTAGGGCAAAAAGAAGAAATTTCTGTGGGCTGTTGGAAATCATATTTCATGTTTGGAATTAAATCCAGGAAAAAAGTCCAGTTCCAGTGTTCGATGAGCAGGGACTCCAGCACAGTGTCAGAATAGAGAGATGTAGTTTTCTGTATATCATTTTATCTCATACTAACTGTTTTCTTTCCCAGTTAAAGAAAATACTGCAAATATGACCAAGAGAAGAGCAAAAGCCTAACACAGAAAGGGAACTGACTAGGTAAAGAGTTGCTATTTTTAAAGCCAATGAGGTAAGATTGCTTATCCTTTCCTTTCACTGCATTGTCTTCTTCAATAATTACTCAAGTTACATCACCTAAACATTAGTTTGTAGACAGGAGTATAAATTATTCTGACTGCATATTACAGCCAGGTTACTGAATATTCGGTAACACCACAACCATTAATAACTCTCCTGACAGGCTCCAGGCTTGGTTCCATATGGCTGCAGTCAGCAAAAGCAAGCATGAGATAAAAGGCAAGGCCTTCATCACTTAAATTTGGTTGATCTCAGTTGCAGTCACATTGGGCACAAACTTATGCGAAGAAGAGCCCTACTTAGAGACGAAAGAGCTATAGCCAACTAAAACAGTTTCCTCTGAAAATAAAGCAAGGGCATCTGAAGAAGAGAAAAACACTTAGCCACACCATGCTCATAGACACTTAAGGGAAGCAGCCATCTAAAAGCAGTTCCCTGGGTAACCAGGGCTGCAGGACCTCAGTGATCACTACAGACTTCATGTATCAGTCCTGAGCCACAGGGCAGTGGTGGAGTCACCATTCCTGGAGGTATTTAAAAAACAGGTTGATCTGGTGCTTGGGGAGATGGTTTATTGGTGATGCGGCAGTGCTAGGTTAACAGTTGGACTCGGTGATCTTAAAGGTCTCTTCCAACCAAAGAGATTCTGCGATCTCTGCCTCTGTGCATCCACTGGGAACGTGTTCCCCCTGCCTGCCTGACTTGGCACCAGCAGGGAAGCGGCGGCTCTACTTCCTACTGTCAGAGAAGGCAAAGCCTCACATCGGGGTGATCTGACTCTTGGCTTGAGTACAAGGAGGCAGATTTTGCCTTCCTGAGTTTTCCAGCAGCTGGTCAGCTGGGACCAGAGAGCCTGAGAGAGAAGCAGCCTTCACCAGGACGCAGCAATGGGCAATCGACATCTGCGAGCCACTGTGGTGCATGGGCAAGGGGTCAGTGCTACAAGCTGCTGTCTCCTAACCAGCCCTTGCAGAAGAAGACAGGCCTCAGGGAAACTGCAGTTGACTTTGGAGGTAAACGGCATCCCCAGCCCAGTGCTGCAAGCTTGGCACAGGAGCTTCTCAGCAGGACTGATAGTAATAGTTTTTTAGTATAATCTCTACGACTTTATTGTGCTCTGCATACTGCATGTTCCAGGACCAGATTTTACGAAGAGAAGCCTTGTTGTGGTTAGGTTAAAAATTCGAAGCTGAATGTTCTCCAAAGTCAACCAAGCCATAAAACAAGAAGGAAACTGAGTTTTTTGTGATTTAGCGAGATGTACATGTTAGCAGGAAAGAGACTACTATACTTTAATGGATATATGGAGAAGCCAATGAGACTCAGCAGGCCAATATGTTCTAGATGAAATATTATCACAAATGAGGATGTGTTTTTATTCAAAGCACCAGCTGTTTACTTTAGATTTCAGGCAGCTGGGTGGCCTCATTCAATGGTTCCCTTACTTTGTTTGGGTTTGCTTTTTCTTATTAACCTTTCTGTGTAATTATTAATATAACCTGTTTATGAATTGTACTTTTTTTCATTGCTTACATTGTAATTGAGATACAAGTCCATATTCCTATTTATATTTGCATTAGAATTGAGTATTTATCAATTCATTGAGATAAGTGGTTTTTAAGAGGTGCTTAGTTCAAGGCACCAGGTTCCCTTACCATAAATTAAAATTTACAGACATAAACAGAGCAGCCATTTTATGAACTAGAACAAATGAAACCTCACTGCAGCTTCTAGTTCTCTATGGCACATGTCTATCTACATCTCTCCTCTCCCTTCCCCAAAAGCCTAGGAAAAGAGAAGGGTCACCCACTAACTACAGAAAGCTCCCCTGGGAAGGGGAGTGAGCATTTTTCAGGAATGGAACTAGGCCAGCATGTTGGTTACTGAAATACCATAATTAAAAATTACTTGAAGGTTCTGATGAAGCAGGACAAAAAAATCAACTCCTACCATACCCACACCATATGCACCTATTTTCATTTTCTAAGTCAGATGGTTCATTTCTTCTCCAGTCAAAGGAAAAAGATTAGTGCCTTCAAGAAAGATTCGGCACACACAAGTTAGGCTCCAATTCCAACCTCTTGTGAAGGAGTTTTTCTTTCCAGTGACAGAAGAGCCTTAATGAGATGCTAAAAATTGGAGCAGAGTCACAGTTGGGGAAATCCAAGAACAGAGAATGCGAGAAACACACTGGTCAGCATAAGACAGAGAGGGCGAAAGGATTCATCACTTCAAGCTCTGGTCATTTTTAATTCATTCTTTACTCCTATGGAGCATGCAGAGTGCAATAAAGGATGCAGAATTTCTCTGGAAACCATATTTAACCTCAAGACTGAAGAGTAGGCACACCCCAGATACAAACGTAATCCTTCTTAGAATATCGCAATGATTATTATTTCATAGAAATAAAGGAGAGCTATGTAGCCCCCATGGTGAAGAAAATCACTTCACAATTTCTCCGGGGATCCACTTTTCTATGAGCAGTTCAATGGCTAGAACATACAAGTCAGCAAATGCATATAACTATGTAGAATAGAAGTATGTTTGCGCAACTCTCCAGTACATGCTTGTGTTTTTTCAAGGCTTTCTGGCAACAGCATAAACCCACATAAACAAACAGCTACTAGTCTGCTTAAGTCCCACAAGGCAAAAATACTGCCTTCAGTTATTTACACTGAGGGTGCGTTTTACTTTAATGGGGAGAAGGGGAATGCTTTTCATATCAGACTTGTAATTCCTTCTGGAAAAGCAGAATTAGACCATTACAAGCATCATTATAGAGCAGTGAAGAAAAACATGTTTCCCCACAGAAACATAAAACGCTTTAATACAGTTTTAAACATTTCAATAGGGCAAGATGGTTTTTTTCATTTGCCCAAGGAAGAGAGCATTTTTTTTTCTAAGCTGCTCGACCTCTCAGTAGCGCACAAGCAGAAATGTTCCCTTCTGGAATCTGTTCACATGCCAGGCACTCACAGTGCGATATCCAGTAACTTCATTCCACTGTGCAGCATCACCTCTCAGGTGCCACTAGTGCTGCCTGTCGTAATTTGGTTTTGTTAATGTTGATTTAATATTAGCATGAACACCACACCAGTTACTAAAATGAAGCATCTGAAACATTCCCTCTTGCTAATGCATGAATTGTTATAAACCTGTAATTTTTACCAATGCATGAATTGTTATAAACCTGTGATTTTTACCAATGCATGAATTGTTATAAACATGTAATTTTTACCATCTAATTAGCCACAGTGAGTGTTCTGTATAAAACAAGAATATACTACACATATGTAACAAGAAGAATTGTGTTTACTAGAACAAGCCTTTGTAATGCTTAGGAAGTACAAGAAAGCATTAAAGTCTGTAGCCTTAACTACCCTAAGTCTCCCTGTGCTGTCAAGATGTCTAAATAAAAATTGAACTTACCATATACCAATGCTGGGAAGGTACACAGCTTAAAACTGAGTGACTAGAAGCTTTGTTACTTCTTAGCTTTTACGTTTAAGAACCTGGATTTTCAAGAATTACAGATTCATATATCCAGTATCAAATACTGATTCCCACTTTAATGCCTCTAGTTATGAAAACAGAATACTAAGCAATGTAAGATGAGTATATTAAAAAATCACTTAAAATCTTGTTCTTTCTAAAGGCCTTTTTTTTCCTTTTAATTCCAGTGCATGTAGGGAATCATAGAGTCATAGAATGTGTTGGGATGGAACCCCTCTGGAATGAGCAGGGGCATCTTTAACTAGATTAGGTTGCTCAGTGCCCCATCAAGCTGCATCTTGAACACCTCCAGGGATGGGGCCTCCACCACCTCTTTGGGCAACCTGCTCCAGTGTTTCACCACAATCTAAATCTCCATCTACCCTGCTCTACTTCAAAATCATTTCCCCTTGTCCTGTCATTACACACTAACACTCTACAGCTGCTTAAAAATCTACAGGAAATACATATATTTCTACTATAATCTTTAAACTTTATAGTTTAGGAAGATTGAAGGGAAAATGCCTTGTGACTGGGTTACACCTGCTTTTATACAGCTGATGAGATAACCTAGACCCCACAACAACAAAATACATGGCTGTCTTCAGACATTCTGAGTGGAAGGTGTAACACAGGAGTACAACCAAAACTAATTATACTGTTATTTTCAAAAGGATTTTGACATCTGCAGCCAACTGCAGTTCTGAGCACCATCCAATTTTTTCTTCCGTGTATGAGAAGGACTCATTGTTTGGAAGTGATAACTGATGCCTATCTTGCAGTTCTGTGATAGCCCTGCATTGCACTGGCACTAGATTGTACTCAGGCAGTAAGGATCAAATTGTGTACGTACTCATACGTAAGCAACGGAACATCGCTCTTTCCTTCTCTGGTTGTGACAACATCACGTTTGACGCCGAGTACTTTACCACAACTGTCTTTGGCCAGAAGATCAAAAATTTCATTATTATACACTTCTACAACAGAAACCTCAACCCAGTAACTTCCTGGTGGCTTTTCTGAAATAAGCCTGGAGAAAAACAAAGAAAAAAGCCAAAAAATGTAAAAGTCGAACCCTAAGTCAACAATCTGTAAATAAAGATCTATTATTTAATTGTAATCTAATTGCAATCTGATAAAAGTGCTTATTAAAATATCTACAGCTGTGGCTTTGTCTCATCCACATGCTAATGTTAAGCTGAAGAGTCAGAACGTACAGTCAGATTATATGTGAAACAGCAAATAAAACTTCATTTTCCAAACAGCTGTGCCAGTTTTTGTGCTCTACTATCCCATTTATACCATTTCTTCACTGGATGTTATTGGATTCTGAGCTCAAGATGTGACAAACTCTGGCAGAGTGTGAGCAAGGAACAGGCAGAGATGGTAAACTACCCAGCTAGACCTGTAAGAGGTTTTCTGTCCACAGCTCAGAAAATTCAGGCTCATCTATTCGGGAGAATATTTATGGTTAGACACAGTTATTCTGGTACAAAATTGGGTCCTTTTACTTTAGTTTATACTCTTCTCCAAAAGAAATATGCTTACCTGGAAAAACGTCTAATGTTTTTCCATTATAATATAGGAGCATATCAGTTCAAATCCTGCATTAGGTTCAACTAAAAAACCTAAGAATTCTCAAAGAGAGAACAGATTATGGCTAAAAATTCTACTATCATTCCTCTTTGGAACTAGGTTCTAATCTGGATCCTCTTCATCTATTCCAATTGTCTAATTTTACAAAATTTGTAAGAACTTCCTGTTTTGGACTCCCACATCGATGGTTGAAACATATTCAAAAGTTAATTTGGAGTCTGAAAGACAGATGGACCAATAACACACACCAAGACTGCATAATCTTATTTTCATAGTAAATCAATCTAAGCAGGAGAGAGACTAGAAATTTGTATCAAAACTCACATATCCAATGGCAGTCAGAGAAGCTATAAATAGTAATCATTGTGAAGCTGAAATCTGTAATGATAAGTACATTGCAAACATAATTTCACCCTTTCTATAAAGTTTAAGGTGACTGCCACTGGCATGAATCTTTACTTAGTTGTTACCTGAACACTTCTTGAGAAGCTCGAGGAATAATACCAAGTTCTGAGTCATCTTCTCTGGAGCGTGCAAAGGTCTCCTCTAACTGTGGTCCCAACATTGTATATGTCTTCCCACTTCCAGTCTGCCCATAAGCCATGATACACACATTGTACCTAAAAATTAAAAGGGCCTTCATTTATTTCGCTGTTACCAAATGTGTTTGTTAGGTGGCAAGTTAAACTCCAGACAATTTGGGAACAAAAATTGTAACAAAAAAGAAATGCACTGCCCTGTACATTTCTTTCTGGAGATCTCAAAATCTAACAGAAATTAAAGTACTGCTCATAACATCACCTAAATGGATTTTTATTGTTTAATCAGAGTTAAAGGGCAGAGAACTGACAGAAGTGGGATGCTTAGCTTGGAATGACTGATGAGGTTAGACCTCCTGTCTGCCCCACTTCCAGTTCGTGCACTATTGAGCTACTTGTTAATCAGTTCCTGAAAGTCTGCAGTTTACAGTACAGCATTTTAAAGTAAACCGTTGCTGGGTTTGATTTGTCTTACAGTGCTGCAAAGCACAGCACTAATAACAGCTGGAAACAGTATATTCTTCACCCATCGTAGTCTTTTTCAGGTGGGCTCATCAGTCATAGCCCTCGGTCACTGGAAAAGATAAGACAGCCCTAATAATTAGACATACAAATTTATAACCAAATGCACTAGTGCAATAAAAGCACGCATGCAAAGACTACTCTGGAATAAAAGTGGTAGGAGCTGCTCTGATAGGGACGTGGAGAAGGTGAAAACATACAGCGTCACTGCAGAGGAACAGGCACCTGTGAAACACAATTCATCATCTTCTGAAGTAGGCATGTCAAATACAGCTAATGAACAGAACTCCGAAGATGCTTGTCTCTCCGCACTGAAAATAATAATTAAAAAAAGTCCGCGGCTGCGAGCTCTGCTGTGGATGTCTGTGCTGCAGGGATATGAATTTAGAAGCATGAATCCTAGCCAGAAAGTGTGTCTCTAACACAGTCGGATCAAAGTTAATACCTCAAGCAAAACAAGCAGGAGAATAAAAACGTGCTCAGCCACAGCACCACTTTGCCCTGAGCACCAATCCTGTACCGTGCAGCTGGAACTTAGTCCCTATTCAGCTCTGTCTGCTCGGCAGCACCTACCAGCTCCTTGGTGCTGCCCACAGAACTGTGCCAGCAAAAGCTCTTGAAAGACATGCACTTGTGCTGACAGGACTGCTTCTTCCTTGGACTATCTTGTTTGCTGAGAAACACAACATTAGCAGAATCTCCGTACATGAGGAGAGCTTTGCAGTCTGCTGAAATTTCTGCTCGGCCAGAGAGCTGCAAGAATGATCTTGCTCCTAGTTCTGCCAGGGAGTAAAATTTCACTGCCTAAGCTGCCTCCTCTGTGGGCAGACCTGAACAGCTGCTTCTGGTTATATGATGCTTTTCCTCACATCAAAAATATTGTTTCAAGCACACGCCAGCAAATTTCAATGAACACCCTTCATCTAATTGTTTTAAATCCATGGTTTCAAGTCATGAAATACATGGCCACTGCAGAGAAATATATTTGCCGCAATATTTTTGCATATTAAACATGCCTAGAAGCAATTAGTTTTGGAGGATTAGTTAGAAAGCTTTATCTTGTTTGAAATATGGGAGCTGATAAGCAACACCTTTGATTTCCTGATAAGCAAATACCTGGGGATCCCTTCTGGGGATGCAAAGTCAAAGTTGCAGTCAGGGAACCTCTCGTAAGGTCCCTCCACAATTCAAGATGCAGACTGTAAAACAGAAGTCTAGTCATAGATTTGATGAAGTAAATGAGATAAATATAACCAAAAATATAGAGCACTACAGCAAAATTAAATGTGCTAGGCATTAGGGCTCTAAGTCTCAAACAAAGGATTTCTCTAAGTATTCACTGCTGACACAACTCTACTTGCATATATTTTCGTAATTTTCAGCTGGGCTAGCAATGAGCAGCTTTCACAATTCCACCCCTAACGCACGCTGCCTTGCCAGCCTATAGTTTATTGAGGTGGCTGAGAAGGCCAACGGCATCCTGGCTTGTATTAGAAATTTTGTGACCAGCAGAAGAAAGGAGGTGATTGTCCCTCTGTACTCAGCACTGGTGAGGCCGCACCTTGAGTATTGTGTTCAGTTTTGGTCACCTCAGTATAAGAGAGATATCGAGGTGTTGGAGCGAGTGCAGAGGAGGGCAACAAAGCTGGTGAAGGGCCTGGAGAACAGACCTTATGAGGAGCGACTGAGGGAGCTGGGAATGTTTAGTTTGACAAAGAGGAGGCTGAGGGGGGATCTCATCATGCTCTACAATTACTTGAAAGGACATTGTAGAGAGGTAGGTGCTGGTCTCTTCTCACAGGTAATCAGGGACAGAACCAGGGGGAATGGTTTCAAGTTGCAACAGGGCCAGTTTAGGCTGGACATTAGGAAGAAATTCTTCACAGAAAGAGTGGTCAGACACTGGAACAGACTGCCTAGGGAGGTGGTTGAGTCGCCATCCCTGGATGTGTTTAAGTGTGGCTTAGATGTGGTGTTGGGTGATATTGTTTAGGGGTGAACTTGTAGTGTAGGGTTAATGGTTGGACTTGATGATCCCAAGGTTCTTTTCCAACCTGAATTGTGCGATGATTCTATGATTCTATGACACTTCTAGACCTGTTTCAAGGTCTTCAACCTGAATTGTGCTATGATTCTATGATTCTGTGACACTTCTAGACCTGTTTCAAGGTCTGTGAAACCAAAAAAGGAGTCAGAAGTTTGCAAGTAGTAGTTTTCCTGTCTCTCCAACTCTTATATAGTCCAGCTATTCAAATTTTCCTTAACTGCTACTTGTTAGAAAATAAGCATTGTGGACAAAATAGTTCTGACAAGATACATATAATATGATTAGAAGTTAAGTGGACAGGTGCTTGTAACATTGAAGATAGAGATGCAAATCAGGTATCAGTCAGTGATAACTTCTCTACCAAAGCCAAATCAGTATTTCAGTAAGCGCAAACAAGCTAAACTCTCCAAAGCAATATTATATCTAAGCAGGCACAGGAGAGAATGAATTGATGGGTTATTCAAGAAGACAAGCAGCAGTAGCAGCAGACTAGTTTATATTTATCTAATTTACTTTGTTGGTGTTCTGGTTCCAACATAAGGGTTTCAAACAGAGCAATCTGAAAATTTCAGACTACGATTCACCTTTGTACCCTGACTTTTCTCCTCCTCCACTCTGCTTCATTAGTTATATTCTTGTTTAGAAAATTTCTTATTATCAAGCTAGAATACCAATAGTTTTGTCATATTTTGCTCCTGAAAAGAGTGTGGGTGTTAAGTATAGCAAAGTTATCACTAGACAAGAATGTTGTTAAAGGAATCAAAGGAAGAGAAATGTATTCTTTAAAATAAATAAACAAGTTTGATTCCTCAGTACTGTAAAGAAAAGAAATGTCTTACTGCTTTGCTGGCCCTGTACCTCTAACTGCAAACTTTGAAGCCCAGTGTACTTTGTCTGTTTTGCATGTGGTACAATCTTTTCTTCCTGTATATTTATACTGAAAAATGAAATAATTCATTAAGAAAGAAAAATAAAGAAAAAATAAAGGAGTGGAACACTCCTTCCTACTTAAGCTTAAAGTTATTACAGACCACTTTGGAGCCTAGACTAAAACAATAAGTATCAGCAAAAGGTTCAAAGTTCAGACTAAGTATGTCTGTTTCCCATTTGCAATGGGAAGGCTGCTGAGAAACACCGCTCGTACACAGCCTCGCCTTCCCTGAAAATGTGCTTCTGTTTAAATGGGACAACTCTCTTGTTTTCAATAACAGAACATTTCCTAACTGAATATAAAAAATCCTAGCTTTTAGGACAGGATCCTTTCAATCTGGAAGTTAAAAAGTGGGAAGTAGAACAGATCAAGGTCAGATCAGATATGTCTGAAGATACACAGGCAACATACTGAGTCAAAGCAAACATATTCATTGCAAAAGGAAAAGCAAAGAGAGAAAACTGGTTATAGGGACTTCAAATTCTTCCAACACAGTGGTCCCTAGTTTCCTCAGCTATGCAAAGTGTAGTTACTCATCCCTGGTAAACTAGAATAATGCCATATGGGCCATACAGGACTTCCCTTAGCCCAGGAAGCCCTTGTGGGCCCCTCTGCAGCATGTTTAAAGGGATGGTTGGTGTTGGCCTACATTTACAATATCCTCAAATACCTCTTTAAGGCTGCTTTTAAGAAAAGGAGACTTGGCAACTTCCATGTGCAGGCTGTCAGGAACAAGGATTGCCACTGTTCAACTGTGCCACTGTGGATGGGAAGGGACTGGCTTTCCTCTACAAGGAGCGAAAGGTCCATGACAGTTCTACAGCAACCATCTATATTGGAGTGGAATTAGAGTCGGGGTGAGAAAGGAGCAGAAGGGAAGTTCTGCATAAATCCCAGTTCAAACCTCGAGGATTTTAACAAAGTGTGCTTCCTCATGAGAGTAGGTTAAGTTGGGTCTAGTATAAATGAAGAATCACACTTCATGAACTCAGTGGCTAGAAGTTATTACACATATTTATTAGTGTTTGTTACTGATAGTTTTATATTAAGACCAGGATTCTGTTTCAACCTCAGTGCCTGAAGAAGCATTAGAACTATGCTCTGACTGAGGATGCTCAGTTCTGGTTCAACCAGGAATTGATTGTATCACTTCCTACGGCCTTTGCTGCACACAAAAACATAACAGAAGAGCGGAGAGTGGCCCTGGCAGGCCTTTCACGTGTGAATGCGCTGCTGTAAAAAATATATTATACTGTGTCTACAACTGAAAAACAGTTATAAAACAGAATCTACCAAAACACAAAAAGAGGTAGTATCCTCCATTAGAAGCAATGATCAACTTGGCCAGAAAGAGACCAGAGAAAAAAAAACAACTATTTTTTCACTCCAAATCTGTCCGCTCTGCTAAATTCTTTAAACAATGTTTTCACTGTTTATGTGAGGAAACAGCATTCACTTGGTGTTGAGTAGAAAGAAAACTGGAAAATGCAACTGCAAAGCTACAAAACTTGATAGGACCACCACTATTAAGTCATTTTTTCTAACGGATGGATTTCAGTAGATTATTGCCCTTTAGCTTTCTTGCTCCCACTTTTTAACTTACCCATCCAGAAGAGATGTTAGCAAAGGGGCCACATCCAGAAATACTGTGTCTTGAGACTCTGAAGCATTGTAAACTCTGAGGAGCAAAGTGCAATGATTAACTGAAGACAAGACATAAATATGTTGTCCTAATACAAAAACGCAAACTAAGGAAAATGTAGGCCAGTGACATAAAACTTGTGATCTGCTGACATTTCTATGCCAGAGGACTGAAAATTGGAATTCCAAGGTTCTATCCCACTTTTTGGGAGTGGCCAGTGTACTCGTGGCTCTCTGAGCTCATTCTAATCCCTCTGCCTGCCTCTCTGGCAGATGGAGTCTTTTTTCAGGCTGTACTGGATATCCCTGTTACATTCTCTCATCTACCAGGCTGTGAAACATCCCTGTTGCCTGCATCTCCTTTGTCACACTAAAGAAGGGACTGCGATCAGGTTGTGCTTTCCTTTAAATGTGCATAAGGATTGGAGGAAAAACAAAGAGGTACAGAGGCTTCAAACTTGCCTCAGGACTTGTCTCAGAAGAGTCAATGGCAGAGCAGAAATCAGAAAACCCCTGACAGTCATGTTTAAGGATGTCTTTATGGGCAGCATCAGCTTAAGGTATTTCCATTCTCACCCCATGCTGAACTATCTACTCTGAAATAAACATGTCTCACTCGAGGGAAGACTTTTACATTGTGATGTGGATTTCAGGCTAATTTTTAAACAGAACGAAAGACAATTAAATTTAATGTGTTATTCCACCTCTTAGAAAAGAGCAATGACAGTACAACCCTCAGGCCAAAACAGTGATGTCTAAACCAATCGCATATGTTTTTTTCAAATTCAAGGGAAAAAAAGGTAACACAGGGCTTGTCAAAGAAATGTTTCCTCCAACCCTTTCAACTATAAAGTTTGTACAATATAAAATCAAGATCTGAAAATAGGAAATCAAAGGGCAGAAATTCTGATCGTAAAATGTGGACATCCTAAGTAAAGCAAAAACATATCCTCCCCAAGACAACAGCCTGCAGCAAGTACTGTTTGTACAAGATGAACAGAATCTAAAGCATGAATATCATTAGCTACACTTAAGTATTTCAGGTATGAATGTTTATATTTAGTAAAATCTTCCTTTCCTGGTATCTTTCTGTTGTGGTTCTTTTTTTTTTTTTTTTGTTTAGCTCTGCTTTCCAGTGAGTGATGCATGTTGTTTATAGCTTATAGTAAAATGACTAATTAGAAACAGGAATTTTGGTAGCAGCAAACACTACGAAGCATAGTTACTTCTCTGTGTATATAATGTATACTAGTACACTTCACTTGACAGTACCACACAGCTTGTATATGATACTACAAGTTTAACCGAAGACACAATGTGCTCTTTAGCATTTACTCAAGCCTCTCTGTATATTTGACCAAGATCTGGCTTCTACAGTCTGTAGCCTGAAGAAATGTAGAGTTTGTATTCATGTTCTCCATAAATAAGACCATACAGAGGGATCACTGATAAACAGATACAGAATTAGAGGCCACCCGCTTACTTCAGCCAGAGAAAGGAGCAAGAAACACTATGGTGGCTGGAGATGCAATAATGTACCGGTGTCTCATCCTAATCCTTAAAAGCTGTAAACTGGCCTCAGAACTGAAACATGAATTGAATCTCTGTTTCAAAAAAAATCTTATTAGAATTAGCATTCAGTTTCTTTTTGCATCTTGCTGCATTCTTGGCCTGGAGTAACATCCTGTGGCAATGTGTTCCACAGTGTAATTGTAAGTTACATGAAAATGTACTCTCTTCAATCAGGAAAGGAGCACTTGTCTGGCTTAATGGACAAACACTGCTTGTCTTGCCATTCCACTGATGTGCTGTCATACTGCACCAAGAAACCAAGAAATATGCAGCGATGTAGCACAGTTTGTACTGGGAGGACACAGACACTGAATTGAAATATTTCATCCTTGCTTTGCATGCATACACACACATGCTTCAGTAAACTTTGCACATCAAATCTGCAAGGTCAATAGAAGAGAGCAAGAACGCTTCCAACCACTTTTCTCTGCTTCATTTATCATCTGAAATCAATGAAATATTCATTAGCACCAAGCCCTCTGTCTTAACCATCTCGGCCTATATGTTGAAACAATATTTTTTTCTTAACACATCGAAACATCTCAGAGCTTCTACATCAAAAAAAAAACCAAAACCAAATCTTAAGAAGGTATTTTAGAGATGAGAACACTAATACCATCTTCACTTGCTGTTGATGAGTTTTCCTGTCTAATAAAGCAAACAAGCAGGGCTAGAACCAACCAGTCTTAGTCTGTCTTTGCATTATGAAGCAGTACAGCCATAGCTACTGATGGGAGGTTCAGGCTGAGGGAGCTGTTCAGAGGGCCCCATGTTACAGTAACTACTCCAAATATTTACTCAACTTCCTAAAGGGGTTTTACTGCCACTGCTTAGCTGCTGTGGTTCAAATGCTATCAGTACTCAGACGAAGTAGTTTGAAGCTGGCTTGAACTAGTTTATGCTCCACTGTAATCACAGCACTGGCTGAAGCATGGACACCCACTTAATTGGCTGAGATCATGAAAGATGCAGCAAATCCAGAGAATCTCTTTCTATAAGCCTGTGTATTTTCACCAGAACGATGACAGATTTGTCCCTGTGCAGCCATTAATGTTAATTTCACCTTAAAAATTCTAAGCTTCCTTTTTGTTTTTCTAACTGATTCACCAATAAAATTATAAAAGTATAACATGCTGAAAGCTGGAATTTTCTTTCTGAGCTGAAATCAAATATTTTGACATTTATTAGTTCCATAAAACTCTGCTAAAAAAAATAAACAGTTTTGAGTTCATAAGAACCATATGCTCTTCTGTTTATAAAAAAGAGCTGTGCTGGGACATTGAAAAAACATTCTCCAAGAACTGCATTCTTTGGGGGATTTACATTTTTTTAACCCTTTTCCCGGTTATCAGGATCTACACCACATGTCCAGAGTCACAGCACCTCTGGAGTCCTGTGTCAATACCATTAATTTGTTGCTCTGCAGAGTTGAATTCTAGCATTATTCTGCATTTACTTCAGGTGGTACAGTGGTGTTAGGAATAGCAGGGGCTGGCTGAAAGGAATTACTTCGAGTAGCTCAGCAGCCACGCAAGGGCGTCAGTACCTTGAGAGGTCGCATGTGCCTTGTATCAAGGGAGTCCTATAACTTACGGGGTCAGTGAGACTTCCCCAAGATTTGCATCATGTCAGGACTTTTCAGTTGTTTGGCAGCCTGAACAACAGCAGTCCTGCCCTCAGGAGGAGAAAGAGGCAGCATCTGAGGAGGATGCCTCAAGGAAAGAGGGGATGACAGTGTTTGGCAAACCTACAGCCATTCAGGCTGAAGAGGCCCAAACTTAAGTTTAAACCAGGACAGACAAGTCACGTTGCATACATTTGACTTTAAATCAAGTTTTGCCTTCAAGCAAGGAAGCATGAAATTGTCCTTGTGTAGTCTGTTTCCAGAGGGTTTTGAAGCATAGTTCAGCGTAGAGAGCCTGCTCTAAGAGTCATTGCAATGTACAGATGCAAAGTTTGCATTAGAGAAAAAGCATGGGGCAAAATTTTGTATTTTTTCATTTACAGAGACCTCATGTGTATTAATTTAACTCTTTGTTCCTGTTTTCAGAGGTTCAGGTCAGCTTCATTCTAAAACAACACAAGGCACCTTTCAGCCTGACTCCCTGAAGTTTTCTATCTTGCAGACTGACTGATGTTGTGAGTCACAAACATCAAGTAAAATCCCTAAGATAGCTGGTGCATTCAAAATATCTCTCATCTATACGGATTCTTGAGTATCTAGTAACAAAAGAGGCCACATCACAGCCTTTCCCTGGGGAATTTACATGCCACTATTCTATGTTCAGGCCATTCTCAAAGTTCAAAGTAGCATGGCTGAACACTGTGTCTTGCAAGTCCTCAGTTCAGTTTCTGGCTCAGTCATGCTGCATGTCTAGTGCTGAATCCACTTCAGTTCCTTCCCTTTAAAATGTAAATAACATTTTGCTGTCTCTCAACATGTTGCAAAGATCATGAGAGCTACTCAGACTGTGCAGAAGGTCAAATAAGTCTCTACACAGGTATCAAATTTAGCCATACAGGTAGTCTTCACTGAGAGGGAAGACTAAGTGTATCATCTATATCCTGAAGTGCATTATTCTGTCCTGGGAAGAATGTGAATACCACATAAATTAAAAAAAAATAAAAATGAACACTACCTTCTAACCAATGCCTACTAAAAAACTAGCCTTCACTATACAAATCCTCCAGCAATCCAGATTGTTACACAGGACTACCCACCTCTCAAACTGAAAAGTCTTGTTTATTGATGCATGACCAGGGCGGCTACACTTTACAAGGACAGTTTCCTAAGAGAAAAACAAAACACTTGCAGTTAATATCATAAGCACACACTTAAAAGAAATATTTAGCATTTCTAACATTCCAGGTGACAGCAGTAATTAAGAATCATGAAGTCCAAGGCCCTTTCCCAGCAGTCAGCAACACGTGAGGCTTCGGAGCCTGTGTACTTCAGTCAACTAGCAAGACCACAAGAAAAGATCTCAAAACACATTTAGATTATTAAGGAACAACCAAGACAAAATATATGCACTTTAGTTCACAAAGATCTAATCCCTTACCTGAACTTCATATGTGCCTAAAAACCTACAGGGAAGTAAATCCAACCTCTCTAACTGCCACCACAGGTCAATAAAACAGCAAAAAGAGCACTTTTTGTTTTAAGGCCAGTTTTCATAGTGCCTTTTCAGACTGATTTCACATATATTTGTGCCTAGAACTGAACAGCAGATGCCCATTTCACAGAATAACATGCTAGACCACAACTGTGAGAAAGAGCTGCACTAGCACAATTGGTATAATTCCATGATTTTTTAGCGGAATTCACTTTCCAGATGGATTATATAGTAGTTTTGTAAGGCTGACAGATACATAAGCAGCTCTTTAAACTATTACCAGAGTGTAATCACAGCAGTCTGGCATGCCTTACACAGCAACTTCCGTGCCCTTCTGCTCCTCATGGCATATGTTGCTTAATCTCAGTGAAAAGTAAAGAAAAAAATGTGGGTGTTTGCAACAATTTGGGTGAAGGCTTACTAGCAGACAAAATACTTCATCTTCGTTCACTGCATTTGACAGGAGGGCTGAAATTCCCACTGTGCTTCAGGCAAGTAGCCTGGAGTGCTGAACCAACAGCCTTCAGAAGAGTATTGCCACAGAATGAAATCACAAAGACCTGAGAAAATAACGACTGTGTAACAGTATGTCCAGCATGCAAATGGCTAATAAAAGTATTTTTTCTTATTCTGAGTTTACAAGTATTTCTTCCTCTTAAGGCCAATATATTGCCATCAAGCTAATGAATGACAACCCTCGCTCTCCAGAATGAGCTATTTTACTCACCCCAGTGCTGGCAAATCTAGCGGCCATACAGAGTACACCACTTTGCTATATAATGGGCTAAAAAAAAAATTCTAAGATTAAAAAAAAAAGAAAGAAAAAGAAAGGAAAAGAACACAGAGTTTTGGAACACATTTCGGATCAAATTTCCTTGCAGAGTAGCCTTCCCTAAGGTGAGAAATGAGACCGAAAAAAAAAAAATCTATTTGCATAACATAAAAACAAAAGAATTGTTAATAGGCAGAAGTTTTGTAGGGGAATTGGTAATGTCCTTCGTTTCTCAGGAGATCAGTATGGCCTAACATATCCACCACAGCTGCTGGCCTACAGAATTTCATCAGGTTTCCCTGTCAACAGAATTTGTGAAATCCATACAGCTGTCTCACATGAACACTGAAGAACCTTTTTTTCACCCCAGAGTCACAGAATACTCCCAGCCTGAGTTCTTTCAGGGCCGTATGAATCATGGAAATGATAAAAGGATACTTCATAAATATTCACAATCTGCCTTGACACCCAAGCCCAGATCCCCAAGCCTGGGGGCCAGTTCAGTAGTGAAATTCAGCAAGGCAGAGAAATCAGCAATATAGAATAGTGGACGTAGACATGATCACAGAATTCAGCTGTGATTATTATCACTTCTTATCATTTGTTACTGCATATCTGCCTCCTTTCCCAAGACTACTGCTCCACAGCAGAGCCAATGTAAGGGAGACTGGAACTGCTCCTCAGTGCAGCGAGCTGACATAGCACTGAGACTGACATGGGGAGCTTAAAGGATTCCCTGCACTGGGTAAGCACCAGGGGAGGAAATCTCTAGCTGGGGACGGTGATAAGCAACTGGAGAGTGATAATGTCTCCAACTTCTATAGCTATATCCCTCTAAGCTATTACAAAATTATATTCCAAGAAAAAGAGGGTCTTGGCTGTGTTAATTTGTGTTTTTCCAGCCTCGCCTTGAAGAAATAGCAGAACCTTGCACCTTCCCTATGTTTAAATCAGCCTCTTTGCCATCCCCTTTTTCTCAGCTACTCACAAGTGAAAACTCTCTCAAAATTATTTGAAAGGAATTAATCCCATAGAAGCAGCCAGTCTGTTTTTTCTGTGAGGAAGGCAGTTGGATTCCAACATCACTTCAGGTTATTAGACTGGGGCAGGTGCCTCAGGGTGCCTATGTAGTCATGGAAAGAGGTAAACATATTTAATTCAGATCTTCCCTCTGGAGGTGGCTACTTCAGCAACCACAAGGAGGAGTATGGAGTTGATTAGGCACCTCACTGAAGTGTCTACATTTGGTGTTATGAATCCAGGTAACAACAGAGTTACTCATTCAGTCTTAACACCTACATTCACTAGCACACACAGCACACCCTGCCAGAGATGGATGAAATTACAGAAAAGTAGCAAATGGGATCCTTGGTCAGAATCACAGAATGGTTGAAGAAGGAAGGGACTCACAGAGATTGTTGAGGCCAAATTCCTGCTTCAAGTAGTTCAAAAACTGAAATGAAATACTCTTCTCTTCACCCAGTAAAATCCTAAGTCTTTTTTAGAATCAGAATGCTTCTCTAGACAAGATGAGAAAGATTACAGAAAAGATAATGGATCTTTTGAAGAACGATACAAATCTCTAAATAAACCAAAAAACCTTCAAAGACTAAATGGATTTCATGTAGTCTCAGCCTCACAAAAGACATACAACCATTCTGCCCAACTATCAGTTCTGCCTATCTAAAGAAGGAAGTCTTAACACAGCTCCTGGCAAAAAAGAAGCAAAGGTGGTCAAGAAGGCCAGTGGCATCCTGGCCTGTATCAGAAGTAGCGTGGCCAGCAGGAGGAGGGAAGTGATCGTGCCCTTGTACTAGGCACTGGTGAGGCTGCACTTCGAATCCTGTGTTCAGTTTTGGGCCCCTTCCTACAAGAAAGACATTGGAGATGCTGGAGCATGTCCAGAGAAGGACAATGAAGTTGGTGAAGGGTCTAGAGGATGAGTGTTACAAGGAGCGGCTGAGAGAACTGGGGTTGTTTAGCCTGAAGAAAAGAAGGCTCAAGGGAGACCTTATCACTCTCTACAGTTACCTGAAAGGAGGTTGCAGAGAGGTGGAGGCCAGTCTCCTCTCCCAACTAGCAAGGGATAGAACAAGAGAAACAGGCCTCATGTTGTACCAGGTTGGATATTAGGAAAAAAATTCTTCACCGAAAGGGTTGTTAAGCATTGGAATAGACTGGCCAGGGAGGTGGTTGGGTTAACATCCCTGGAGGTATTTAAGACATGTAGATGTGGTGCTTAGAGACATGGTTTAGTGGTGGACTTGGCAGTGCTAGGTTAACAGTTGGACTCAATGTTCTTTAAGGTATTTTCTAACCCAAATGATTCTATGATCTAAAAAGCAAAACTAATAAACTCAACAACTCTATCATAGGCAGTCATTTTCACCTTGACTAAAATTCAAATCATAAAATTTAGATAATAAAATTCAAATCATAAATACTTCTCTAGAAAATTATTAACTTGTTTCCAGAAATAAAAAACTTTGACCGTTATTAAGTTCAACAGCAAATCAAGCCCTGTAGTTTTATCTGAAAATTGCATATTTATCCTAGCCACAAGCATAACACCTTCAAAGTAAAATAAGCAGACAATAACGATTGCTTTCCTTTACTTTTGTTAGATTAGTCTAAATTGACTGCTTTTTTCAAAAAGTCAGTTGCATTTTATCCTCCATCACAAACTTGGATACTTTATTCTTTTTTTCTTAAAAAAAATAAAAATAAATCCCATTAAGAAACTATCACAAAGACTTAAGGTGTTGGATCAAAACTAGAAAGCATTTTAACCAAAGAAACGTCCAGGCAAATCAATAAAAAAACTGAAGCCAATGTGTTTTCCAAAAACACTAATTTAGTATTTTGCAAGTTTCATTGTACAATCAAGTCTGTGCATACATTTATTTTCCTGGAATATTTCATAAGGACTTTTAAACATGAGAACAGGTTAGCATACTGAAGGTTACCAGGTCACTGCTTCATACAAACTAAAATTCATAAATTGATATAAGCAAGCAAACATTGCTTTGCCTGTAAAAATACAGACACTGTAATACATCAGATATTTATATGGGATAAACCAAAACCTAAATATTATCTAATTTCATCTTTTTGCAATAAAATTCAATATGTCAGGAATGGTCGTGGCATCTTATGATACAATAAATGGGTCATGGCATTCAGAACATTGCATCTACTGTTACAGATCCCTGGTTTTTCTCTCCTGACATATTTACTGACTCCTCATGTGCTCCATTAGCTTTCTAATTGCATATATAATCTCTAAGTACCCACTTTATGCAAGTAAGATCTGCCTAATGATGCTATAATTTGGGAGATTTAAATGCATAATACACTGTAGGTCACTTCAGCAATATTTTAAGCACTATATTATAGAAAATAATTTGGCTATTTATAAAGTAACGGTGAGCAGCCAGCTAAGAACTATGGCAGCTAAGAAAATTAAAACACAGGTTAATACTTTGACCTTAGCTCACACTACTGTGACTTTTAAAATTTTATATCTTGGTAATGGCCTCAATTAATGCTGGAATAGCATCTGGATTTGTGATCTCGATGCTCATTTTCCTTCCTCTACTGGATCTAAGCCAGGACACTTTAACATGCTTGGCTGCAGTACCACGTGGTGCATGAGATATCATATGTCTCTCCTAATGCATTAGTTGTGTTGCAATAATTACATTTTTTTAAAAAGTCTGACATCGTTTTAGAAATAGTTACAGCAAATACAAGTGGCTCAAAAGGACTGACTGCAGGGAATCTGCAGGAGTTTGACAAACACTCAACCTCCAGTTCACAGATGACTGCACCAGCAGAAGCTTCAAAATATTATTACTACAAAAATTCAGGATGAAAATAGCATGAATCACCTGCTCTTGCACCCATTAAAGCTGGGCACCAATTGACAAGAAAGTAACTTTTTGTTTTTAAATCTATGGTTCATGTTTCCCCTTGCTAGAATCTATGAACACGCTTCTGAATTTCATCATCAAATACTCACGTCATCAGCGGCATACACCACTTTTTCTGAAAAGTTTCTTTGCCTGTAAGAAAAAAAACAACAATGGGGACAAAAAGGTACCTTTCAAACCATAAGTATTCCTCTTAGTTGAGGAAACTCAGCGCTCAAAATGTCTGTGAACCACACATTCTCTGAAGAGTATCTTTCAGAATTGCCATTATTATTGTACCCCATGTACATACTAACACCACAGTTAATTGTGAATAAAAAAATAAAGTGCAATCAGGCAAAATAATCTGCTTATAAAAAGAAATTTAGAACAAACCCAAGTAAGACTTATTCATATGCAAGCCATTCTATTATTCTGATATTGTAACACAAGCTTGTATTGATAAGCTTTCAATTTAGAACATTTAAGTGAAAACCACCCTCTTTTTAGGCATTTGTGCCGATCTTGCATCCATTATTAGCCTGAAAGCTGAATGGGATTGCTGAGGTGTACAAATTCATCTGTGTGGGTAAGTGTTTCAAGAATCAGTTCTTAGTTTTACAACTAAGTTTTATTTAAATTACTTTTTGATATATTAAGAAAAGTTATCCTTAATTTTTGTTTGTTTCCCTAGTCCATACTGTTTTACACTGCAGTTCAGCACCTGAGCACTATTCCATTGTCCATACAGCAACAAAAAGTGAGTGGTTTCCTTCCTGGGTATATCAGGCACAGGTTGATGCAAGTTTCCCCTTCAGGCTCCTTGAAATTTCTCATCTGCTATTTTTGATGTTAATAAAAACAATTCTACATTTTTTAAAGATTGCAAAAAATATAATAAACTTTAAAACATGTAATGTAGTCTTTTGGAATTACCAGCCAGCAAAAGCAAACTAAAGGCCCAAGTCAGTTATTTACTGATAGAGCAAATGATAATGTTACTGGTTCCTAGCCACCCACATATTTTCCTCCTTCTTTCTTTCTTTGTGTACGTTTCAATACCCACCTTCTTTCATGTTAGTCATCTATGGAGAATTCAGCTTGTTATAGCACATACTTGCATCTAATCCCTCTTTTCCTTTTGGACCTTGGAATGTTTTGATGCTTCAGTTACAGTAAGTAGGGATGCAGAGCCAAACTACACTGAAGTGGAATTACCAGTGTTTGTGCTGACAGCAAATCTGTTCTAAAGCATTGCAAAACAACTGTAATGCTGACTATGTTTCTCTACCCACAACTTCTGACATTTATTACATTACTGTATTCCAGAATTTGTATAGGGGAACGAATATGCTCTAAACTGATTGGCGCTGTGTTGCTTCTGCCAAGCCGGGGATAATCCTGGCTTGGCAGAACAGCCATGGCTTTGTTTTCAGGTGGACGTACTTTTAGACAAGGGGATGAGACTACCTAAAGCCAATTTAGCAGGAGAAAGAAAAGGAAACAGCAATTAGTTTTTATGACACTGTTGTCGTCTTCTCACACACATAAAAACAGAAAAATCAAGAACACAGTTGTTCTCACGTATACATAACCATCATTTTCTCTGTGTATGAATTATGAGTCAGCTAAGATCTAAAACAGCCAGAATAAATTACCTGTCTTGTGATATCAAATGTCCAGCAGCAGTATCAAAAGGTAGTAATGGTCGGATCCTGCAGTGGACTCTGATATTTCCTCTCAGTTCCTAGGGTGAGAATATTAAGAAGGATTTAACAAAAACTACTGCAGAGGACAAATACACTGGAATTTGTGAAGCAGACCTGAATGTAATTAAGAAAGTAGATGTTTACAACATCACAGCCATAGACTCTGGAGTCTGCCTTCACAAGTGGGGAGAATGTCCTTGAACTCTTCAGAGCCCTGGAATGGTGTAGCCCTCTCCAGTCTACAGGGGAAAAAAAAAGGCTGAGCAATTTTTCCCTCTTCAGTGTCCTTCCTCTTTACTTAAGCTTCTTCAGACACCTGTATTAACTCAATAAACAAGATTGCACACTCCATTTCTCTTCTTTGGGCCCTGAGGAAGATGTGGAATAAACAGTTTGTACTATCTCCTCTCCATTGTGTTATCATTACTAAAAAGCCAGTAACTGATTTTTCTCTGCAGGCTGTTTCAGACTTCAGTTTATCTAACCTAACGTGTTTTTCCCTTCCTTTTTGTTGATGATCAGTTCTTCTCGTTTTTTATTAGTGAAAACAGCTTGCCTGTGATGACTTGTGACCACTGGCATTAATTCCCCACTGCCTTGGGGAATATCCTTTCAGTTACCTGCAACACAGGGCAGAGTTTGGAAGGTAAGTATGTTTTAACAAAGAGCGAGCTTCATTTTCCCAGGGAGAAAAATTTAAAAGAACTTTTTTTGAAGGTGGTTTATGTTTCTAAAAGCCAGGTCCTGAATCAGGCAACCAAAAACTAGTCATTTGAGGGGTGGGGAGGAAGAGTAGGGTACAGAAAGGAAAAAATTAATACCAAATGAACCACCACTAATGGCTCAGCTAGATATAGCTAGATGTATTTGGAAAAATAGAAGATGACCATTTTACAATTTCAAATTGATCACTTCAAGAATTCTAAAACAATTTCAGAAGCTGCACATTTAGAGAAGAGGTTGAAGAAACTCGAAGTTTGACCACTATTTAAAATGGATGATACTCCTCAGGGCTATATGTTGCACGAGTGCATTTGGAAGATGCTTGTGTAAACACAATGGAGTGAAGTTTATTGTAAGAGAAATGTGCCTCAGCAAAGAAATGCGTCATATATATGCAGCTACGGGAGGTGTTATAGCCATGAAAAATGTACTCATTAATTTTATAGGTACGGAAATTATGGCCATAATTACAACAAAACAAGAAGATGTTCTGTTATTAAATATACTTACAACTAAGCTGTTATGTAGAGATCTCCTCTTTTGCTTTTCTTTCTCATATCTCTCTGTCACCTCTTGTAGAGACTGCTCAAGATCAAAAGCTTTTATCTGAAACACTAGAAGACAGCTGTTTCAAAGAACTAATCTCTATGACTTCACAAAACTAATTTTCGAGTAGCACCTCATGAAACACAAGCATAAACATTTTTGACTTCTACCAGACTTTAATTAGGGGGTTAGTTCATGATTTATTAGATACCTCTGAAAAATGCCATCATACTTCTTGCTATGAAATGGCTACATGAAGTTACAGATAATTACCACAGGTATACATGCAAAAACTTGAAAAACAATCAAAAACACAAGATATTTAAAGGCACTTCAAATGTGTCAGTTCAGTTAGAGTAATGTTATCTGCCAGTGAGGTCAGAAATCTAAACTTGAAGTAACCTGCTGTCACTTACAAGGCTCATGCCATACTTGCCACTATTAGATTCACGCCAGCTAACTTTAAGAGAAGCTAACATACCATTTCTCCTCAGCCTCGTTTACAGTGCTAATAATCCTGTGAAGGTATAAGGTTCTCCTTCAACGTAGGTGCATTTGCTTCATGGGTAGGATTTCATAAAAAAAGATTGATCTTTGAACCTCAAGGAGTCTGCTTCACAACACCAAGGAGAGTAATATGGGTCATGATAAAAGCTTTCTAACTACATGAACGGTTTTATTTCAGCCCAATTACATTAACACTGAGCAGGCCTAAACCAAACACACAGACCAGAAGGCACATAATGTAACTGTAAACTTGCATAAAAAGCAAGCTTTCAGGAACCCCCGTGGAAAATCAACCTTCCCAGCAATTAGTGAGCAGTGTGAAGATGTAGAGTACCAAGCAGTCAAAACCGTGGTCTGAGAGTTGAGTTAGCAGGACAGCAACCAGGCTCACTAGGTGCTACCTTACAAAGAAAGGAACAGACTTAACATCTCAGCATGTCACACATAAGATTTACGCTCTCTGGTACCGACTAAAAATCAGATAACTTCAAGGAATATTTCTCAATGCTAGAGATTTCTCAGCTCTTATTTTTGCAACACCTATTCTGTTCCCTTCCAGCTCATAACATTCCTTCACAAGTGCATGCATGTAGAAGAAACATGATATAAATAGTTGAGAAATCAAAAACTAGGAGCTTCACTAAGAAAATACCTTTTCTTTTATTCTGTATTTGGAGTAACAGCAGTATGTCTTAGTTTGGAGAATCACATGCAAATATGCTACAACAAATTGTCAAAAGTGATTCTTAGAGTCACTGACCCCTAATCTCATATTTTTCAAAAGACAAGGTTGGAATCCACTGACTAAAGTAATCTCCAAAAAAAGCATCTTCATTTATAAATTTGTGTGGTGTCTTTATAAGAGCTCTGAGAAGCTTACTGGACATTACAGATCCAGTAGAAACTGTAAAATTGTAAAATTACATTTTCAGTTAACTTGGGTCCTAATTACATTATTATTATTCTTTTCTAATTAGCCCTCCTATGGTGAAGATGATTGAAAACAGAAATCAACCTTGAGACTTCCTAATCTGACACCAGCGCTTTTGTGCAGACAGGTGTTTTTTTTCTAGGATTGCAGAAGGACTGTTCTCTCTAGAAAATGAGTTAAGTTTTTGAATATAGCAGATGGTATTTTGATATTTCTAAGCATGAACCATCAGTTTTAATGCCCATCTTTTGTACAGCTTTATGTGTAGCACAGGAAACTTCCTGAACAAAAGCTCCCCAGAGCAAGTTTCCTAATGCATAAATTATTTTTCCTGAACTTTTAATTTTCCTGAAAGTGAAGCTATATAGTTATTAACACAAACACACAACACTTTCCTAGTTTTCTGCTTGGCATCAACTGCAAGTTATTCAAAAGTTACATTTTCACCCAAAACCTAGTGACTGCCACTGTGTGCATCTGTTTTAACATACTAATCACCCACTATTCATTTTTCAAGAAAAGCAGTCACTACACGCCTGCAGCCATGCGTGGTGGGAAGGAGTCTTTCCACCACGCGTTTCCCATCTCATTGACCTATACGGAAACTTTCTGGGAGGTGGGAGTGCTGATTTTTTTGTTTAAGTGTCACTCAGCGCAGTTAGGACCTTCATCAATAATCAGACTACTAGTTGTAGAAGAGTGATAGCTTGCAGACACATTCAGGATTGCAATGTTTCTTTAATCGACAGTCCTGGTTGAGGACCCTTTAATTCTCTCCCATTTCATTCTGTGCTGCACCAGACCTTCTGCTGTGCCTACTCAACTACTTCCACAGTCATGTGGCAATTTAAAAAGCAATCCGTCTTGCTGAGTAATTTCTGTCCTGGATCAGCTCCCTGATCTGTTTTGTGCGTGGTCACACACTCAAACCAGTGTTACAGAAAGGTCCATGACCAGGACATGAACAACAGGAGCAGCATAACCTAGCACAGCCACAG
>NW_009706409.1:0-9661 GCF_000703405.1 Apaloderma vittatum | reverse complement strand
TGTCCATGCCCAGGACATGAAAAACAGGAGCAGCATACCCTAGCCCAGCCACAGCCTCACACAGATATGGCTGTGTAGCTGTCACCATAGCTCCCTGAGGCTTTTAAAGTTTAAGAAGGAGGTCAATGTCTTCTAGGATAAGCAGCTACAATATAATAAACTTAATTGCAAAACTTCTTTTGAATTGATCTGTGTTTTATATCCTAAACTCTAAATTCTTCTTTGGGCTGTTGCAATATTTCTGTTGCTGGATCCAAGGTCCCTCTACTCCTTCTTTACACTAAGAAGAAAAAGCTTTCTGAAGGCAGCTGAGCTGATGAGCCTGCTGTCCAGCTGAGGGTACAAGATGATGGTAGATCACATTCCACAAATACAAGTCATCAGCACAATGCAGAGCTTGGCTTTCCCTAAGAGCAGCACAACACATACGTGCCAGCATATGGGCAAATTGGGAAATAAGCTCTGTACCCAATTCTTCCTCTTATTTACCCCAGAGAGAAAGTGTCTGGGAGCCACAGAGGATATCTAAATCACTGGTCTGCAGCAGCTTTCATGAAATATGTCCGTAACCTGCTGGAACTCCTGTATCACATATTCATTTGGTCAGATTTCGCTCCTTACTGCTTGGCAAAGTGGCAGGTGCTGACATTGGTGGTTTCCCCTCTCTGAAAATACATTCTACCTGCACAGATACTGTTGTTTCCTCTTTCTGATAAGGCCTGCATGGTGAAGCAATCTAAAAATTCATCTTAATTCTTTTAGAAATTCCTACCCTTCCAGAAATCTGCTGAATTACTACATCTGCCTCAGTAGTATCATTTGCAGTCAGATGGCCTTTTTACTTTATTTTTTGCTAAAAAGATAGCTGTTTGTTTATGAGAGAAACAGGCCTATAATAAATGATAATGGGTGTTTTTCTCTCTCATGAATTACTACTATTTAAAGTAGTGGGAAAGATTGCAATAGTCTGGTTTTTCAGACTGTGAATAAATATTTCTAAGCAAGGGACTACTCAGTTACTATAGGAAAGCTTTCTAGTTTGCTTCATGTCAACTACAGTCTTGAAATTAACCTATTTGAATGTTTCTTCTATAATTCTCTCCCTCACTTTCAATCTCTATTTTAAGATTAAACTGATAACATATATTGTCTGCAGAATACATACTTTGGGTTTTCTGTTCACAAAAGATTGTATGTAATTTAAAGATGGAAATTCTGCCTGTCATATTTAACCTTAACAATAGGATCTCCACTGAAAACATTTGACAGAGAACTCAAAAATGGCCACATTGAAACCATAAATCATCCACCTAAATACCAACACGCTGTTTTGTTATAGGCAAGGAAGCTTCTCACAGTTATGATTTTTTAGAACAATGCACCATGAAGTGCCAACTAAGAACAGTCAACAGGAATTTGCAAGGCCTCATAAGGAATACTTACTATGCATTTACAACACAACAGCTCCAGTGTGAAACTTAACTTTCTATCTGTTCCCTTAGTCCCCTGCTTCAATAAGAGAAACATTCACCTTTATCTAGTGTTAATTTTCCACTTTTTCTTCCATTTTAAACACAATTTGATTAAGCATTTTCTCTACATGGGTAACACATTAATCAAAACAATTTTTACCATGATGTAGCGCACACACACACACATATATATACAGGGACAATTCCGCAAGCACCCAGCATTGAGAATGCTGCTTACTGCTATTGACATGAGTAGTCCCATTAGAATCAAATCAGTCCCAAAACTGACTATTTCAACTGAAAAGTAAGGCTGTGTGTAAGGCTGGTCTTGATGATCTCAGAGGTCTTTTCCAGCCCCAATAATTCTGTGTGCTTCTGTGTAACATGGCATCACCCATCCGATTAGAAATTTCTGTATTTGTTGCTAGTTCATCAGGCTGCTAAGCTTCAAACAATTTAAGCCCCGTATGCGTCACGTGCTTCTCAGGCCTGGTAGGAACTCCACCAGTATCACGGGTACTGGAAGCAGGTGCAGAGATCTGTGCCGAGAGAGAGAGAGAGATCGATCCCAGTGCAGGACCAAAGCGCTCGGGCCTCAGTTGCGAGGGCAGAGAGCGCCAGTGCCCTGCAGGGTCTGCCTAGTACGAACACACAGATCAGGTAGCACCAGAACTCTGCAGCAGTGGTCTGTGTGGTGTTACTAGCTACAGGCTAGCGAGTGGAACTGGTTTTGATCTGGAAGTAAAATTTTCTCCATAACTACACAGAAAAATTAAAAATCCAGTTTGCCCTAATTTCAGATGATATTCTCAAAAATCTCTGAAATCACCCGAGTCCTTTTCGGGTCTAGTCAAAAGGAGACAAATTTCAGCTAAAGCAATGCATTCTTTATTAAGCTATTCTAAAATAGTCATGACAATAAGCCTGAGAACTTCAGATTAAAAATATTACAGCTGAGCCAACTCAGCAGCAGTCTGGTAGCAGCTGCAATCAACACAAAAGCTAAATCCAAATTACCAGTCATAACCTCTGCAGAGTTATTTGTACTCTTTCTAACTCTTCAGAACTCTTTGATGATCTAATGTCAAACAAAAAACAAGTGCTACAATTTCAGTGACACATTTCACAAAAATCAGCCTCAGCCTTTTGATGTTAGCAACTCTTAACAATGACATTGTTGATGTTACATGTTTGAAAAGTAAGTGCAATGAGCCTTACTCTGCATTGCTTCATTTTGCAGCTGTATCCCTTGGACTGCTGTCAAAACTCTGTAAAGATAAGTCTTGCATTGACGCTGAAAGTCTTTTGAAAGCTCAAGAGCAAATGAATGGAGGCTCTTCAGGTCCTGCTTAAGCCTCTTCTCAGCAAAAAGAAAAAATACATTATAAAGACACAGAAACAGCAGTTAAGGAAGAATCAATATAACAGCATAAATAATTATGGTGAGATATCAGAGTCAAGAACCCTCTACTTGATGAAAGGAAGCCTTCAGGAGTATATCTTTCATCATGTCCACGTGTTGCCTGATCTAGTTGAGAGGCGTCCCTGCCCACGACAGGGAGGTTGGATTAAGTGATCTCTAAGGTCCCTTCCAGCCTAGGCCATTCTATGATTCTGTGATTCTGTGTTTAGGGAAGGATCTTGCAAGATATTTAGCAATGTCACAGCCTAAAGACTTCAGTAAGACTTTAGGATCCTTAGCATCTTATGGTACATACTTCAACTGTAACCCAGCTTCAAGTATAACAATATCTCTTTCTTATTTCATCGAAAAAAAGAGAAGGGTGTGTGAGCATGTGTCTGTTCTGTCCACTTATAAGACATAACCAGAATTAGCAATGAAAAATTGCAATCCATATACCCTTTACTGCGTTCATTTTCCACACTTTGACCAGGAGGTATTTGCTAAGCTTCACTCTAAGTCCTTTCTTCAATAAGCCAGCTCTATGCCTTCCTGTGAGAATAGATATATTTTGAAAATATCAGAAAACTTTATTGTTCAGAAAAGTATTTGTATTACAGATATAACTCAGCAAAACATACACGATGAGACTTTTCTGAGTCTCGAGATGATAATGTAAAGCCACCTGTAAGATGAACTTAACTACACCTTACCTCACAGAAACACTGTGGTGTTTCATTAGTCAGTCTGGTACAAAGTGTCACACATTTTGTGGCATTTCATTTTTCCAACTGTGGTACTGACCTTGACTTAATCAACTAGTTTCAATGATAAAACAATAATCTAAATTAAAGGGAGAAAAATCACTGCATTTTTCACTCTCAGAAGCCACAGAATATAAGTGGGAAGAAGTATCTTTTTTATTTTATTAAAGATATAAAATTGCTATTCACCTCAACTTTTATTTGGAGAGCTTTCCTCTCTCCTAACGTTTGCTGATCTCTGACAGAAAACCATCTCAAGCCACTGGTATTGCATCACAAGCTGTTCTGCTGTTCTAACTTAAAATGTAAACCACCACCACAAAAGTTACGGAACAGAATCACTGTAATTAGAACAGAATGGAATAGTTCAGTTGGAAGGAACCTACAATAATCATTTAGTCCAACTATGTTGCAATTAAGCTACATCCTTCTGCCTGTTAAGAATCAGATCTCTTTCCCGAGATACTGCTCAGTCATTTCATGCAGGCATTCAGCTCTGCCCTGAGAAAAGGTGCCATTTGTCAGTGTCCCTAAAAGGAACTCACTCTTCTGTGGAATAACTTAAGGCATAAGTACTTTGGCAAAGGAAAATATGGCAGTACTGGTACTGAGAGAACAGTTCCAGTCTCTTTGATGCATAATTAAAACAACCTGAGTAAGCATACAGCAAACTAATCCCTCTTGTGAGGTCCGCCAGAGCAGAACTCTTAGTTCAGTTGAACTCTCCAACGCTTTTTTGATGGATCTGCCTATCTGGTTAGAGTATCTCACAACTACTGTTTTTTAGGCGTAATGTATATGATTGTCAAATCAGAGATTACAAGGTTTCAGTTACAAAAATACATATATCTAGCTTGGGTATTGCTAGCAGCCTATACTTAAGATCGTGGAGCTCAGGAGCAGCCACTTTTACCAGCTTTTACCAGCTTTGAGGCCTACCACAGCAAACTCACTGTCGCTTCTAAGCTAATGTAGGGAATGCTACAATTCATTACAAGCACTGCTGTGAATACAATAAAGGCACACATCAGGTTCAAATCCGACCATTTTCTGGGTTTACTAATTTGATAAGCATGTGAATGTTCAGAGCAGAGATTATGCCTACAATATTACTCTGTGTCTTTACCTTTATTGCTCCATGCAGCTGGATTACAGCAGAACTCCTCCGCAATTTCTGCTGCTGTCCATGAGCAAAGTAGAGCTGCAATACTTCATTAGTGCTTCTTCTAGCCAATTCTTGGTACTGTTTTATAATAAAAGAGATTTTTAAATATCACCTAAAAGATCACCTTAAAGTATTCACATTTTCTGTTGCATTCTGTCTCCTTTATCCTTGTAAACGTTTGTAACCTAAATATATGATTACATGTGATATCGTAAATAATTAATTTCTCCGCTTCTACCTTTTTCTGAGACGCATGAAAGATCACCTTGCGGTAACCAGTCAACATCACAATATTACTCCTTAGGGTCATAAACCTCAGCATCAGATTATTAAAATGCTTTTGCAGTACCTAAACCCTTACTTATGCTTGAGGGGGATCTAAATGGTTAAAACTGTACCTTCACTTAAGGAAAAGGGCTGGTTACCTGGCTCATTTAAGTGTCTTCTGGTAACTAGACTTTCAGGCTAACCTTTCCTAGATAAAAGGAAGAAATTTTTTACAATGAGGCTGGTGAAACACTGGAAGAGGTTGTCCAGAAAGGCAGAAGATGCCCCATCCCCAGAAACATTCAAGATCAGGTTAGATGGGGCTCTGAGCAACCTGATGTAGTTGAAGATGCTCCTGCTCACTGCAGGGGGGCTGGACTAAGTGACCTTCAACGGTGCCTTCCAACCCAACCTATTCTGTGATTCTACAAACTACATGTAATGTGGAAAGCTCTCTGAAAGGACATGAATCAGAATGAGCACACACACGTGTTAACAGCTGAAGTCCTGAAGAAGCTGGTAATACACAGGCCCCAAGTCAACATTCACTGCTCTGGCTTCCTGCCAGTCCTGGCTCCATCACACCCAGTAGAGTTGCAATGGTGCAAAACTGTACCAAAGAAGCACTAAGCTGGGTCTTCAGAGATGAAAGCAATTATTAAAGGATGTAGAGAAGAATGCTTTCTAATAATTGAAAATTATCCATTATGCAAAAGAAATGTTTATGGCCATATTTTTTTGGGGGGGGTGTCAAAATTGAAAGGAAAATAGAAATAGTGCTACTTTAAATATTTACAGACAAGAACACGAAATCAAAATCTCTGTAGAGTACTTGTGAAATTCTGCAACAAGATAGAATCTGTATTGTATTAAGCACTGCCTTTTTGCCAGATACTGACAGTCCTGGGCCTTAAAATGATCTGTAAGTTCTTCAGTTACTTTCCTTTGCTACCTGTTGGCATCTGTCACTCCTTAGCCAGTGGTAAAAGCCTCTTTCTTTATTTTTGGCATGCACTTGTCTCTAGGACAGACTTATTTCCTACTTCATTCAGACTATAAATTCTGTGACTGCAGTTCCCTGTTATTTAAATTAAAAAAGCATAGAAGAGTACAAAGATATGAAAGAGCTAAATCTATTCACATAATGAGTTTAATTCAAATCACCTGATGAGAGGTAAAAAGTAAACATCTAATTGCAGTTTAACTAGAGATGACATCTGCAAAAATGACAATACAAGATCCTGGAGCTGTTAGAATAAAGAAATATTATACTTTCTAAGAAAAGGACTTCACTTATCTAAACCAATCTTTTCATGGGGCTTTTTCACCTTCACAAAGTATGTGTCCTCTACAAATGCAACGAGAGATTCTGCACAACTATGTAACACCTTAACACTAATATAAAATGTTCTTACAAGGAAAAGAAATAACAGGAAGAGATTAATTTAAGAACATTCTTTTTTTTTTGTTACAGGCTGTAAGCTCCCAGATACTGAGACCAATTCTATACAGTGTTCATGTGTTCTTTTACTGAGGATTTTCAAGACTCACGTTACTCAGGTGCAACTTTTACAAACATGCTCAACAAAAATGCAAACAAGTAGAGCACCAGAATTAGTATCTCTAATCACATGTGAAAAGTTAAGCATATATCTAAGCAATTGCAGTACTCAAGCCTTACTGTTAAATAAGCTTAAGCTAGTTAAAACCTACTTTTAACATCTAATACGTTTTCCACCATCTGCACAAGTTTCCTTTGACCTCCCATTTTTCTCAACACAAACAATGAAAGCTGAATTGTCAATTCTACTGTCATCGCAGTCAACCTCTCCTCACTTCCACTATCAAGTTTATCTTTACTGCAAATGCTGCCTTGGTTTTGAGGTTTTTGGCATTAAAATAGTTTTGGCATTCATCAGAGTTGTTCGTAAGCCAGACTTTGCAAATCTGTGCTCATGCACGGGAAGCAAGAAAAAATGACTATAAAACTTTTTATAGCCAGCATTATTATAAACAGAAGTGAAATGGAAGTGCTTAATAGTGTTCTCCAAAGGGAAATCTCAATTCTGTAGTCAGATCCATTCTGGCAGACTTGGCTTTCTGCATGGAAGGCTGCAGGATCAGGACCTCGAGGACTGCTAATAAAAGCAAGGGACATGAAGGTAGACAAACACATTTCCAAACAGGCAAAAGCAAATCTACAGAGAAAGAATCTGACTTCGTATGTTCAATAACAACCCTTAAAATATGCTGCTAGGACAATAATATACTGGCCTGCAGAGAACAGCAGCAGTGCTGGTATTTCTGACTGTCTTAAGGATATAAGCAAGGGAGGGTCCGTAGCAAGCGATAACATTTCTATTAGACTGATGCAACGTATAGAAAAGTATTTGCACTGTGAATCCTAATTTATGGCTGCCCTCGTAAGGTTGTCTTCAAAACTCCCTCTCTCACTTCAGCCAAAACGGATCCAATTAGCTTTTACAAGTCAAGAACGAGACCTCTGTTAACCCCGGTCATTGTGACTGAACTTGTTACCGCTCCATCATTCAGGCAGCTCCACCAGCAGACCTGGAGGGTCAGTGACTGAGAGCTGAGGGCAGCAGCTTTTTTTCACCAGCCTAGCTGGGAGATAAGGTGCAACACTGCACAATCTTAAATTCTGCTAATTAAAATTAGTATTCTTTCTTTATACAGACTCTTCAGTTAAGGTAAAACTATTTCAGATATGTCAGTTCAGATTTTCAGGTTGCTGGGGTGAATTAACCAAAGAGAAGTGAAAGCCTTTTAAGTGTGTTTAAATAATCACCTGAATAGAAAGATCAATGTAAAGTTAATTACATAGTATTTCCACAAATCATTCGGCACCGTTTCTGACTGATAGCGGCAATGCTGTCATGCAAATTGTGTCTGTAGATGCTCGTATCTTCCTGCACATTTTGTAATTAACTGAAACAGTGCTGTATTTGAAAAACAAGACTTCATTATCTATATCCAGATAACTTCTTCCTGCATCTGATGCACCTTACTAAGCAGAATAATTTATTTCTTGGGCTTGTAAGAGTAAAAATAAAGATACTAATCTACAATAGTTAACATTTTTGGTAAATGGTATAAAGCAGAACAAAAATATTAGGCAGATTTTTCTCAGAGTAAATTACAGTATTCTTCTGTATATCTAGGAAAACTCTTTTCAGATGTACCATCTGCTTCCAGTCAGGTTTTGAAAAATGGTAAACCCACTTTTATCCACAGGTGTTAACAAACCTACAGGGAAGGGAAATGGCTTTCCTGAGGTCACCCAACCATTTAATGTTTCCACCCAGATTATAAACTCTTGGCCAACAGTCTGTATCACAACTAGTACTCACATCTGGCTCTAGTCTAGTGGTGTAGATCAATATGCAAAATTCTGTAAACCTCTAAAATCCTACCTTTGAAGATCCCAAACATTATTACAGGCTCTTTCTTGTTTCAGTAATGGTCTAGGAATAACATATCTTTCTGGAGAAGGGTATAAGGGAATGAGGGCATTCAGTTGTTGCCGTGTGCTCTGTGACTGATTTCTGCAACCGTACCTTGCCTTTTCTAGACAAGTGTAACAGTGGTGCTATGAAAATACGCATTAAGGCATCTCTGGTAAGTCAACTCATACTGAAATGTCTTTCCTGCACTCTCCGAACAGTCCTTTTAACCAAAGCATCATTCTAGTTATATCTAGAAAGTATTCCTTCAAAATCTACCCTTGTCTTTCACACATTTTCCCTGCAAGTAAAAAGCAATATTCCATATTTAATGTTTGCAAAGGCATTCCCTCAGTTCACTTTTACAGTTTTAAAACAATGACAATTGTTTAAATATATGCCATTTTCTAGTTACTTCATCAGTACACCATTATCGTTACCATTTATGATTTTTTTTAAAAAAAAAAAGAAAAAGAAATTGCTAAGGCTTAATCCCTTCATAGATTTCCCCAAGAGGTAAAGAGTGCAAAACCTGAAAATGGGCACATTTGTCTGTCTTCCCCCTCCCACCTCCAAGAATTCTTTCTGGGAGAAATAAAAGATAATTACCTCTGCAAGTTTTAGATGAAGAGCAGCATTTTCAGTTTCCAGGATAACTATTCTTTCCTCTTTGGTCTAAGGAAGAAAACCCACCCCAAACCACATAAGTCAAAATGAGCATGTTAAATGTTATTCCATTATGATAGTTCTCATTATCGTATTCCTATTTGCTTCTCAACCTGCTGAAACCAGAGGACTACCTACTCCCAAGCTCCTTAGCACAGCGTTTGTTTACAAGCACATAAAAACTAGGATAAACTCTCAACATTTCTTTATTGCCTATGCTTTCTGTGATTTTTGCCTGCTTGCGCAGAAGTGCACGCGTATGAAATTTAAAAACTTTTTGCTTTACAAAAATCATCTCCCGGCATTTTCCAGCCTGACGGTCCTTAGAGAAGCGCGGTCTTCATGTGCCTATTTACAAGCAGACAATTCGGGTTTCCCGGCTGCCCCGGTACAGCGCTCGCCCGGTGCCGCAGCGGGACCATCGCTCTCCGCAGGTGCGGCCTGGCGGAACCTCCGCCACC
>NW_009706408.1:0-14122 GCF_000703405.1 Apaloderma vittatum | reverse complement strand
AGCCTTCTTTTCTGCAGACTGAACAACTCCACGATAGGAGATCAGGAGCAAGGCAAGAGCTGAAGTGAGGCAGTGATCAAGGGATGCCTCCATGGGACAGTTCTCCGCAGGATTCACTAACATATTCATTGTAGTAACAGCCAAAGAAGAAAATCTTATGCGTGTCTCCTCTAAAAGAGCGTTCCTCTTTCATTTCTGTTACGAATAGCTTTGTAGCTTGGCACGACAGAGAACAACTCCGCCTTCTTCAACCAAGACTGCGTACTGTCCTCACATCTGTCACAGCTCAGGCAGTGTGATTCAGAAGCAACCAACTGGTTTCTCAGACCACGTGCTCACACCTCCGATGTCACACTACACACAGTTTACTCAGAGGAGCAGTCACAGAAACCCGTCCCGCCAGTTCTGCCGGGAATGCTCGTGCTCCTGCGAGTCTGCACCAAACCGTGCTGGCGAGGGACTCAGCCCTGCACCGTCCCCCGTGTCCTGCCGGGGTCAACAACCGATCCGTCGCAAAAGCATCATAGCTCAGGTATCGAGTAGCTAATCTTGTACCTTAACCAAAGAGTCGCTTGTGCTCGCTTCAGTGCCGGGATGCTTTCTTAATGAGAGAAACAGCTAAGCGGAGTTTCTGTGTGGTAAGGGGCAACGGCTACAGCCTAGGTTGGGAGGTTCAGGTTGGATACCAGGAATACATTTTCTTTAAGACAGGGCACCAGAGTCAGAAGCATCATGTTTGGGGGCCTTCACACACAACCAGATGAAGCCAGAGGTGACCTAATCTACTAGCAGCAACAGTGCTGTTTCTAGCATCAGGTGGAACCAGAGACTTCCAGAGGCTCTTATTTCTCCAGAGCAATCTAGCTGCACAGTATGTATTTCATCCAGACTAACAGAAGAGAGTCAGCCTTTCACGAGAAACCCACGAGGTGATCTAATCTACTAGCAGCAACAGTGCTGTTTCTAGCATCAGGTTGAACCAGAGACTTCCAGAGGCTTTTATTTCTCCAGAGCAATCTAGCTGCACAGTATTTCATCCAGACTAATAGAAGAAGAGGGTCAGCCTTTCATGAGAAATCCACCTGGACACATTCCTGTGTGACCTACTCTGGGTGATCCTGCTCCGCCAGGGGGGTTGGACTGGATGATCTTTTGAGGTCCCTTCCAACCCTGAACATTCTGTGATTCTGTGAAAGACATCCTGATCACACAGCAGGTAAATTCTCCTGGTCACCTACCTACACTCAAGTTGTCATTCTCCTCTTCTGCCGGGAGCACTTCCGTGTGCCTTAACCGGCAGCGGCTCACTGCTTGGATGCCAAAGCTTAGGACTGGGTGGGTAAGGAGGAACTCCGAGATGGAGCTGAAGTAAGCTTTGCCCTCCTCCTGGTTCTGCATCAGCTCCATCACATACAAGACCTGGAAGAATCAGAAAATTGGTGGGCTTTCAGAGCAGAGCACGCAGACTTGCATGTGGACTACCAAGCCTGAATGAGATTTGGAACAACGGGAATAACAGGAGGAATAAAGCCCAGGACATTTAAAGTTAAAAAGAAACAACCAAGGGATCCACAACAAGCACACTACTACCCGAGGGAACACTGATCAGAAACTCAATCCTACTGTGCCAGACACAGATTCCTCCAAATAAGAGCTTTACTTTAAGGTGAGAAGTAATTCTTAAGGCTCCTCAGGATTATTCAGCTGAATTGTTACCATTTGTCATCTTATGGTGAAAGAGCTGAGGCCCGAATCTGTACTTTTAGCTATTAACGAGCAAACCCTAGACGTAGGCAGCAGAATCAGTCACACACACAACCAGTTCTCCTTTTGTTACCGTTACCCACACAGCCAGCAATAAAACGAACCACCTACTTTCCTCTGCACGTCGCTCAGTATCAGATATTCAGCCGAGAGGTCCAGGCAAACTTTCAGGCTGGGAAGAATACTCATGGAGCTGAAGATGTCAGGAGAAAAGCTAGATCCACAAAAAAGAGGTGGAAGGGGGGGAGTGCAGAAAGCAAGGTGGATTAGCACAACCAGAAAGACTCCTATGAAACTGCGTTAGTTAAAAAACTAATACTAACAAATATAAAAATCTTAAAGAGTTTATAGCTGTATTACAGTACAAACACCCATTAGAAAAAAAGCGTCGCTGCGGAGATCAGTGCTGGCTTCAGCTGAGAGACCAGCAGTGAGATCACACGATAGGATCACCTTACGGATTCTGAATGTACTGAAACAAAAGATGCAATTTGGAATGCCTCTCCTCATGTCTACGCTCTACAGACCAAAGTGCAGATGACAGGTAACACCAAGGAGATCATAGAAAAACATCAACCACCCTAGCCTTGCCAGTCCTGGTGGCAAATCTGATCAAGCTAAGGTAGAGTCTCCAAAATTCATGCTAGATTAGATTCCTTGGAGACCAAGGATCACCTTTGCGAAGTTCAGTGTATCTAGAAATCCAGAGGTTTGTTACGATCTGCTGCTCAAACTAAATCCAACCCCAGAGGGGAGGCAGCATATGGACACCTACCGGATGGTTTGCAGACAGGTCCAAGACACGGTGCACCACATCTTGAGCTCTCTGTTCTGATCCGCTCCCGTGATGAGAAATCTCCAGAAGGGAACCCTGCGGGCACAACAGAATTCAGTCGTCTTAAGGAAGGTCTGTCCTTTCCACAATGGCACTTCACAGGAAAGTTCCTCACTAGCTGCCCACAGCTGACTGTGCCCAGCAGGGTCTTAGAGGTCCCAGAAAATCTCTGCTTTTAAGACAGTTAGAAGTCAATATAGCTCTTAAGAACCTTAAGGCCACAACTGAGAGCAGAAAGAGTAAAAAAAAAAATTGAAAAAGCTATTTTTTAATCAACTGCAGCAGAAATGTGAGGGAGTAACAGTCTGGTTAAAAGTGACCATAGAACAAACCTGATAGGACTTGTCAATTTAGAATTTTCACTGCTTTCAGGGAGCTGACATTAGAATTAAGGTCACTTTAGGCTGCGTTCCAGAGACTTATTTATTTCTCCATTGCTAGAAACCTGCCTGCAAAGAGGATAGGACTTGCTCCTGCCACAAAGCCATTTTACAGGTACAATGCAGTTGCAAGGAATCCTCTAAAAATGGAGTTAGAAGACACTGCTAAACTTTGATACTCCAAGGACAGGATTGGGGACTTACTCTGGATCTTGTTTTTTATGGTTGTCACAGAAGAGCAGGCAGGAAAGAGGCCTGCCATCGTGGGGCTTCCACTCGTGAAGACACCTAAGGAAGAATCAGAAAAGACTCACTCTCTATCTCTGTAACGTCCTGAGAATGACCACTGCAGGCGATACCGTAACAAGGAAACTCTCACAGAGAAAATGCCGCTCTCTGTTCCAAGGTCCTTGCTTTTCTAATTACCTTGGCTCGTCTTGCCCCTCAATATAGATCTGCCAGAACTTGACGAAACCGTCGTGGCTTGCTGTGGCCAACACGGTTCCATCTGGAGAAAGCGCTCCCTCGCTCAGGCACTACAGAGGAGGGAGAAAAAAAAAAAAAAGACGTAGAAAAGTCATTTTTACAGCTCTCTGGGGAGAAAGAGGACTCGCTCCAAACAAGAATTTGACTAACAGTGATAGGACAGGAGATCAGAGCGATTTCTGAGAGGCACATCACCAGCTTAACCCTTCACAGAAGAACTGATGGGCCTTTTTCTTTTTTTTTTTTGCTCACAATAATTAACAATCACATTTTCCAGACAGCAAATTCAAGTACAATGGCTTGGGCTGCTACCATTCCCACTGTTACTCGTGTTACGAACAGAGCTCATTTTTGTTTGGGGATCTTCAGGCTTTTCACAATCGTTACTGTTTCATCAAAGGGATACAATTACTTTGTCATCATCCTGTTCAGGAAGTGAAACTAAGACTCTTTCTAGTCACTTCTCTTATATTTTAAATATCACCTATTAGATATTCAGGTGCAATCCTGGTCCACTGTATTTATAGACAGAATTATACTCATGAGGGAAATCACAGAGGGGTAAAGACGACATCAGGCCCAATTTTCCCCCTTTTCATCCAGCAGTAAGCCACAGCAGCATTAAACGTTCCATTTACCAGGAAATACGACAAAATAGTCGAAATACAGCCCAGGTTATCGAAGAGGCCCTTGGAAATACAGCGGAAGTTTTTTCCAGAGCCATTTTTAAAGCAAATGACTGCACGCTCACTTCAGCTCTTTAACCAGAGGTTACTCACCAGCTCTGGTTGTGGGCGATAGTGTGGCTGGGTAAGAAATCCTTGTGGTTTTTTGACAGCCAACTGTCCTCAGACACTATAACTCGAAGCAAAACTAAGCAATCTGCAGTGATAACCTACGCAACGGTGGTAAAAAAAAAACCAAAGGAGGTTTCTACCGTGCTGTGGCCTTTCACTACAATGAAGCCTTCTTTGATGCTGGGCACTTCCACCGGCCAGGAGCTGTTGTTTGTCCGGATGATGTCCAAATCCCACACCTCTGCCTGGAAAACAAACACGGAAGCACATGGGTTTATTTCTGCAACAACCAGCCCGCTCCAGCAGAGAATTTCTTATGTTCTTACTTTATACCCCGACATCCCAGCCCAACAGCAAGTACGTGACAAAACCCTTCCCAGTTCCACCCGATTTGGCCGTTGGATGCTTTCCTGGCACTCGGCCGTAAGCAGAGGGAGCTGCTCTGGGCAGTTGCTGCTCACCAAGTCCCCTCTGCTAGGTACTGGCTCAGCCTGAAGAGACGAGCGGTGCCTCTGGCCCTCCACGTCGTTTCTAGCGATCCTCGCTATTTGATGGCGAGAAGTTATCCCTCTCCAGCCTCCTGAGGCCCAGAGTAAGATCAATATGACCTTGCCTCGGAAGAGAGGAATCTCACATCTCATACTATGGGAGGATCCCCAACACGGCCTAGACAGGAGCCTTTAAATCTTGAACCATAGCAACTCTTTCCTTTGGTAGATTCCCTCCCTCTAATGAAAATATGGGATATTTCCAAAAATAGGGTTTTCTTACCCTGTCCTCATGCAACAAGGCCAACGTCTGACTTCCCTCTTCACCGCTCTCCTCATTATCATCCGGGATGAAAGGACACCAGATGATTCTTCGAGAGGTGTTCAGCGGGGTGTTGTCAGGCCGCTTGATGTTAACCAAGATCTCCTCTCTGATCACCGGGGTTAAGGAACGTAACGGTCTGGCTGCACTCCTAACACTCAGCAAGAGCCTCCATCAAATACTGCTAAACCTCCAGATTTTTAGGGATCACCAATTGAAAAAGAAACCAGGTGAAAGGATTCTGCCAAGAAAGCAGACAAGCTGGCATTTCTTCCCTGTCAGAAGAGGTTAAGCCTACAAAATTTAATAGACTCTCAAGAGTTACAACCACCTGTGCTCCAGCCGATTTTGAAACGATAGCATGTAATTAAAATTTAAGAAGCCCCAACCTAAGACGATGCATTCCACAGACGGACGCGCTTCCCAAATGCACCGAGTCGTCACTCCCAGCAGATAAAAGGAAAATACTTAGGGCAACGAATCAAACATTGAAAATAAATTTCAGGACCACCACAAGAGGTGGGTTTGGAAGGAAAATACTGAGTGGGAAGGAAGTATTACATCCTCTTCCCCAGAAAAGTGACGGAGGAAAAGAGTTAGAACAAGAGAAACGTTGAGTAAAAAAAAACAAACAGTGAGGTGGCTGAGGTGTTGCTGCCCTGCGTAAGGCCAGCCAGCAGACACTGACATTTCTCACCGGCTTCTTCTGCCTGGACCAGAAGGAGCAGGGAGGCGTCCCTCCCAGAATCTGATGCGTAATTTCAAGTAACGACCGTGCTCAACACGGGCACAGCTTGACTGGTTTGGAAGAGGCAGAACTATTGACTTTGCCATGCAAGCCGCTGTTCTGGAAAGGCTACAAAACCAACCCGCAATTTGGAGGTGGCATCCGCATCTACCCATCAGACTGACGGCTTTTTTCACAAGATACTGGATTTTTTCTTTATCCATGGCCAGGCGCCAGACGAAAAGGTTGCCAGCCTCATCCAGGCACGCCAGCTGGTTGGAGTTGAGGTGAGCGAAAGCCAGGTCTGCCACGCCGCCCGTGAATCCCTTCAGCAAGGTCCGCTCCGCTGTGCTGACGCTCAGCACTCGCACCATCGCCGAGCCATTGCTGGCAGCTGCCGAGAAGACAGAGGGAGAAGTTAACGTTTACCCGCGCGGTTTCCCCACAGGGTCCTTTTCGTTTTCAGTGCCCATCTTGCCACCAGACAGGGCTGGCAGCACACCCTCAAGCCCTATCGATAGGTACCACGTTAAGAAGCCCTTTCAAGAAACAGGACTCACAAATATTGGTCATCAGCTTTGTCACAGCAGGTTGGGCAGGCAGCAAAGAAGGGCTTTACCTGGGGCAAGCTGACTTCCCCACCTCTTCTGTTTCTTGATCACCCCAAAGTTGCTCTACTTAAGAGTTGATTTCTCTCAATTCCGGGGGTTATCCTCACAAAAGAGGCCTCCTGAGCTCATGATAAAGCTACCAAACCTCCAGCCCCGACCTCCAGTGACAAGGAATTCATTTTAATCGCAATTTATCACTGCTTGGAGGGGTCGCTGAGAGGCAGGAAGCTCTCTGTAAGGGGAATGTAAAAAGCATCGATATTCACCTGGCGAAAAACACTGCTTTTTGGCTGGTGCGCTGAAAAGAACTTGCTTTAGAGCATGAACATACCGAGCAAAGTTTCCAGCTTCCCCTTTTCAGACACGCATCACTGTAACGCTGGCAGACTTGCGGAGCTCATCACACTGCTTCCACTTCTCGATTCCCAAGCCAGCGCTAGCAAACCACTCAGCTTCCTGTAGTATTACAGCTCGAAAGCTTTAACGCTTCTCAAAAAAAAGGGTGAGGCACCCTAAAGCTGCTCTAAAATAACCTCGGCTAGGGAAAAATTCCACAGAAGCAGAGCAGTACCTTTCATAAAAGATGCTAGAACTAAGAAATGTCTTCTCTGTCTTCTGTTTTGGGGCTGTTGGAGCCCCAAACACTGCGTACTTCTACAAGAGCAGAAAGAGAAACTACAGACTTGTGAAACAACCCGTCCCTGCGTCACTCTGCTTTTTCTTCCTTCCTACTGCAAAACGCAGTGCTCCCTGGCTCCTCTAAATTTAGCCTTAAACTCAACTCTAAATTTTTGCAAGCAAATCCATCGCAAACGCTGATCTGCTCTAATTACCACGGGGCTGCTTCTGCTCTCGGCTACAGAGAAGCTTCCTGGCTGCAGAAACATTTAATTAGAGGAGTAATCTGAACATCAGCTTGCTGTCCAGTGAAACCAAGGCAAGCCTTCATTTTTTCCTCCATCCCCACCAAGTCCTTCCCTTTCTTTTATTTTTCATTTCAGAAAAGCTTGCTTTCTCAGGGGAAACTCTCCTACATGACCAACTCCTCCCCACCCTGGAGCTCCGGCTTCACTTGTATCCCCACCACAACAGCGCCCTGACCCGGTCATCGCAAGATGCGTTTCAATTACTGCCAGTTACCTTCTCCTGCAAAATTTGCCTCTTTTAGACAGACACAGAGCAAAAGAATACAAATTCTACCCAAAACAAGAAGTCTCACCTCTAATGGCATAAGCCAGGTAAGAGTTCGAAACAGCTATCAGATTGCCATAATAGTATTTCTGCTCCCAGTCGTATCTAGCAACCGGTTGTATTTTCACCTGCTCAGGAGAAAGAAAACAAAACATGAGAAATGTGCAGAGAAGTACCTGGGGGTCCTGTGGACTACAAGACGACCGTGAGTCAGCAAAGTGTCCTCGTGGCCAAGAAAGCTGATGGCATCGTGAGGGACATTGAGCGTGGCCGGCAGGACGAGGGAGGTCCCGCTCTGCTCTGCCCTGCTGAGGCCTCACCTGGAATTCTCTGCCCAGTTCTGGGCTCCCCAGTTCAAGAAGTCAAGAAGCTACTGGGTTGAGCCCAGTGCAGGGCCACCAGGAAGCTGAGGGGACTCGGAGCATCTCGCACATGAGGGAAGGCTGAGAGAGCTGGGACTCTCTAGCCTGGAGGAGGCTGAGGGGGGATCTCATCAGAGCTTATAAATTTCGAAAGGGTGGGTGTCAGGAAGATGGGGTCAGGCTCTTCCCAGTGGTGTCCAGTGACAGGACAAGGGCCAGTGGCCACAAACTAGAAAACAAGAAGTTCAGCCTAAACATAAGGAAATACTTTTTCCCTGTGCGGGTGCCGGAGCCCTGGCCCAGGCTGCCCAGAGAGGGTGTGGAGTCTCCTTGGGACCTACTCCCTTCATCATCCTCGTAGCTCTCCGGAGAGCTACGAGGATGATGAAGGGACTTGAACTAGAGAGGGTGTGGAGTCTCCTGCTCTGGAGACTTTCCAACCCGCCTGGACGTGTTCCTGTGGGGCTGCCCTGAGTGACCCTGCTCTGGCAGGGGGGTTGGACTGGGTGATCTCCAGAGGCTCCTTCCAACTCTGAACGTTCTGTGAACATCCAGAGCTCTGGAGGGTGATGAGCATCTCCTTCCAGCGCAAGGAGGGACGCAGCTCACCAAATTTGTCGTGCTGCAGAACGACGCTTCTACCCTGCCACTACAACAAAGCAGCCTTTCACTGTTTATCAGCAACATTTCTGCATTCCCAGCTCCTGGAAACCTTTTTTTTGTAATAGAGAAACAGATTTGCTGCGTGGGCATTTGATTTTTTGTATTAACACTGCTTTCCTAGAAACTCAAGAGTCCTAGACTTATTCGATAAGCATTGTCTCTGTGAGAAAAGAATTAAGAAATACTATGGAAATTATGGCAGTGATCCTCCCTTCCACCAGTATCTTCAGCATTAGCTATGAAAAACAGTGATACCATGGTACGGTATTTGTTTACTATCCCTGTGGTCCCTTAACTCACCGCAGATTAGGGAACAAAATGAAGCAATACAGAAAAGGGCCGAGAGGATCAAGACCAGAGTTCTCTCTCCCAACTTCTAGCATTTGTTCTGAGCATGTCTTAGCGCTACAGCTCGAGTTCTAAGCTCATATGGGCTCTTCTGCAGCTCTGGCTGGCTGGGAGGAACCCTCAGCTGGGTCGAGGCGAGCAAACTATCGAGCAAGCCTCCTTTTGTAGCAAAGACCTTCCACTGAAGAAATAATCAGCTTTTCTGCTTGTGTGTGAAGGGCTTTCCCAGGAGCCTACAGCTTCAATCACAGACTTATTCCTGAAAATTAGAGGGTAATTTGGCCGGACTCTGGAATAACAGGAACACTCAGCTCCAATTTTTTCCCCCCCCTTGTTAAACTCTTTGACAAACTTCTACCTAGCTATACACTCCTGTAACATGCGAAAGAAGATAGTAACTTCTGTTTAAAATACTCAAACATGAGTTGATGTGACTAATAAAAAGAGAGAGAAGCACGGTTTCTCTTGCTCCTTACCTTGTTACTCCCTCTTGCCTTACTGGTGATGCTGGAATCACTGCTGGCCACTATCTCCACGTTTTTTGCCGATATCACTACGCAAGTGGAGCTGTCGTCACCGGACAGGCAGCTTTTCAGAAAAACAAAACGGGGGTGGAAAATCAGACAGGGCTCACAGGAAGAATATGAATATATATATAAAAATAGAGAGGTTTTGTTGGGTTTTTTTAATGTCAATCTCTGAAAGCTTTGCTGCAACGCTTACTGTGTAATGATAAAAAGCAGAACTCATTTTCTTTATTTATAGCCGCGTTGCAAAGTTGTGACACTGGGCATCCAGCCTTGTTGAGAAATATGTGGTTAAAGCCAGAATAGACAGAGAAATTCTAAACTAAATATCTGGAAAGTCAAAATAGGTAGAGAAACGCCTCGAGCCCTGGCCAGGCTTTGGGTGGAACTCAGCAGGGAGGGTGGCACCAGATGTTTCCGCACGTGAAGTTTCAAAATGTTTTTATTAAGCTACCTAAAAGCTGAACCCTCTTGCAGCGACTCTGGACACCGCCCCTACGAGCGGACGCACTGCGTAGGACTTCCCAGTCGCTGGGAGAGGTGCTCCAAATCCTCGCTGCAAGCGGCGCTCCCCAGCACCTGCAGATCTGGAGGATGGTGAAGTATCAGGGCAACCTGTGACGTATCTTTCTTAATCACTATCGTTAACCTTATGTTGTAATGATTCGGGGCATCCCCCTGCTTATTCTCTTTGCTGCTTAACACTGGAGTGTAATAAGCTTATCTTTTTAACTAAACGCCTTGCCTTATTTTTGTAATACCTTGAAACAGATAGTAAAAGAAGCCTACTCTTTTGTTGGTGTCCGTGTCGTTCCGTTTAACCCCGTCAATCAGCAAAGCAAGAGCTCAGCACTGAGTAAGGTATGAATCTAGCTCAGGATCATTCCTCTTGCTCTAAGTTATGTGGAGAGAAACACTTAGGCAAGCACAAAGTCTACCTGCACACTGGTGCAAGTTACCCCACAGGGTAACTTAGGTCCCAGAAGGAGTTCCAGCTCGAGATCTACATGAGAACGCTAAGTTTCACCCAGAGCCTTGCTAATTTATTTCCACTCTGACTTGCAACGCCCATCCTGCGATCAGTCCTGTTCCCCTTCTCTCTAAAAAGTTCTGCCGACATCCTTTAGTCCCTGAGCAGCGAGGACAGGCGGCTCAACACGTCAGCCTTGCAAAAGCTCTGACCAACAGCACAGACTCATGACTGTCACCTGAACTCAACGTAAAAAATTCACTATCAGATTCCCCACATACTTGTCCACGCTCACTAGAACGAATTTTTAACCGATTTCTATGCACTCTCAGCCATTTTTATTTTTCTGACAGAACTTACATGACTTGCTTCTCCTGCAAGGCTCCCAAAGAAACGCTGCGATGCACCGGCTTAGCCAAAGAAGGTCCATCTCCGGCCACGATGGGATCAGGCACCAGCAGTCCATTGAGGTCTCCGTTGTAGGAATTCGACGGTCTCTGGTTCTCATTCACCGAACCTAAGGAAAAGCAGGACCAACTGTGCAAACAGCCATTTAAAAGCAACAGCGCCGCGTCAAATACGCCGCCGCCGGATGGTTTTCGTCAGGTTCTGCTGCTCCGTCAGGTAGAATACACCAAATTGGTTGGGAAAAGCATTCTTGTCCAAAACGGATGTGCAAGAGACATCCCACATAAGAAACTTAACTCCACACAAACGAGTCAAGTCACAGCTCTTATCTCACACAGGCAATCCCAGCAGATCAGAAAAAACCCACAAACACAAAACAAATAAGTACAAGGGTCTAAGGAGCAAATAGTCTAAGGCTAAACTGACAATTCAGATTTACCAAACCAAGTGCCAGACCAAAAGGTCACCTCTAACTCTTACACCTGCAGAGAGATCCCTGACATCCAGCAACACAGTGGCCGGTCACAACGTTTGGAGTTGGCTGGAAATAATCCATTCGTTACTTTCCAAATCTGACCGAGACCTTAAAGTCCCGGCGTTCGAGTAACTGAGCTACGAAACCACGCGGCTGCGCCCACAGGATCCCCACTTCTTCCCCTTGGTCAACTAACCATCCGAAAGTTCACAGCGCTCAAGGTTTGCGTAAAGCAACCGCTCGTTCGGGATTTCAGCCGCGCTTTGAAGAGTGTGCACGTCCCAGTTTTTGGCCTGGTGGCCTCTGCACCTTCTGACAGCTTTTAAAGGGGACGGACGTGACAAGGGGCGAAGGAGCCTCCTCTCTGTTTCACTAGCGAGGTAAAGAGATGACGACCCCCACTGCAGAGCAAACCCACACCATCTGCGCTCAGCACAGCAAAGTCAAAGCCTCCTGCCTCGGGAAAACCCTTGCTTGAAACTGTCACTGGTTTTGAAAAACTGAAATTTCGTATACTGTTGCCAGGTAACAACTTGCTGCCGAGCTCTTGCGAAATGGCTGCTCCCGGGTCCAGAAGCTTCATCACGGAACAAACCCAAACCGTGAGCAAGAGGCACGTCCTTGGAAAGCAAGGCAAACCTTCCGTTACCAAACAGGCTTTAACGGATCGAGATGAGTTCCGCTGCCTACGGAAATAACTACAACTCCTACTCGTTTGCCAGAAGAATATTTAAAACTTGCTGGTTTCAAGGTAGAGTCGTGAAGTTGGCAACCACGCTACGGACCCAAAAAGCCTGGGCAGTGACAGGGTATCCTGATGGCGAGATCAGCCGGGTGCTCACCTCAGCATGAAGAAAACAGCGGCGGGCCACGAAACTACAGGAAAAAGCATCCAGGCTGCCAGAGAAAGGCGATTCTCTGGTTATCAGCAGAGATTTCAGCACAGATGAAGGATCCAGCTGGGAGCTGCATAGTTTGATCACGCAGGTCTCCCGGCGGAGGCCAAGGCATCCAACGAGGGCAGGGGCTTCTGAAGCTACAGACGGCCTTTATAGGTCCTCTCCATCCCAAAACATCCCATGACTCTACTTTTGCTGCAACTGGGGGAAAACTGCATCAAGAGAGACTTCGGTGGTGGATTTTCACAATCACCAAACCCGGCAGAACTGAAAAAGTGCTGTGACAGTCACAAACTCTTGAGAGCAGGGAGCGTTTCTCAACACCTGCTCGGACAGCACCCGGAGTAACAACTGCTCGTAACCTAGTAGTACTGCAAAGTCTTCGCTGTGGCAATAACCCTGGGAAGCAGCTGTGCTACTCTCTGTCGGGTATTAAAACCTCTAAGGGAACTTCAGAGTATTATAGAAACCAGGACTAGAGAGAGCCTTGACCACAGCAGCTTTACACCAGACGAGACTAACCCTACACGGGCAACTCACGAGGCTGCTTCTACTCTCCTTCAAAAGCCTTGAAAGATTCCTCAATTTCCCTTTCCTCTGACACCCTAATAGGATCTCCAGAGGCTTTCAGTTAACAAACATGCACTTTTGCTCTTCTCCTTACTATGTCCAGTTTTCTCAAGTATATTTGCCGTTACCCAGGCAGCGATTTCTGCCGAGAACAACTGCAGGTTCCTTACTGCTTGGCTTACTGTCCACTTGCTCCTTCTCCTCTCAACTTCCACCTGTGCGCTAGCGTTGACAGAGAAGGTGTAAAAAGAATGAATAGGAAAGAAGAAAAACGGGAAGAAATAAGTCATATTTGGTAAATAACTCCTCCGTTTCAACCAGCTGCTCCCCAGTTGCTTTGGGGGAAAGTCAAGTCACCTTGAGAGGACAGAACCAACCATTTCCCAGGCACAACACAACCCGTCAGTTCAGATTCTGCTCGTGAAACAAGTGCTCCCCATTCCTACGTCGAATTCTCCTTTCAGTCTTTCGAGTGCAGAGCACTGCACTGTGAAGGAAAAAAAAAAAAGGATTTTCTCCTAAGAATTATATTCCAGGAGCATCCAAGCGCTCCGGAAACAAGAGAAACTATTTCAAGTACGGAAAAGTTTCTCTGCAGGTAGTAAAACATGTGCCTTCACACCTCCCACAATAATCCTGCTTCCAACTTCCCCTCCTTTTGGCCAAGCCAAAGGCCGTTGCTTTGGAGGCAGCATATTTGTATGACTCTCGGGATACTTAAAAGCTACGTTATTCCTGCCTTTCCCTCAACAGGAGCACAACACAGGCAAAAATTCTGCCCTCTACCCAGAGGCTAACAGCTTATTTTTTGCAAAAGATCGACAGTCTCGCCCTCCTTCTGACCGTCACCGATCGAAGGAAACACTGTCGTAAGGTTTAAAAAGATGTTAAGGGGGGTTGAGAGAGATTCGAGGCTCCAGGGGAGGAGAGGCACGGTCTATACAACCAACTCCTAAGGCTGCTGATGTTCACCACCGGCGTTTTTATGGGCAGAAAGCAGTCCATGGAAGTGTGAGCTGAGCAGTCTAACAGCTCAAAGCAAAGGGAGAAGACTCGCCATCACTTTAGGAGAGCTATTCGTGCTCCCAATCCATATTCGGATAAGAAGGAGAAGTAAAGTTGGTGGGAAGAGCTGATCTCGGAGACCTCCATCCACTGAGCACCTGGGAAAACTGGTAACAAAGGGAGGAGCCTTGTGCCGAGGAGCTCAGTTCTGCTGAGGTTTCTGAGCGCACAAAAAGCGCCCAGAGGCCCGCGGCAGAGCTCCCAACTCCGCTCGGCAACAAGACTCCTCTCCCA
>NW_009706407.1:17231-50305 GCF_000703405.1 Apaloderma vittatum | reverse complement strand
GTGCTGGAGCGGGTGCAGAGAACGGCAACAAAGCTGGTGGAAGGCCTGGAAAACATGCCCTATGAAGAGCGGCTGAGGGAACTGGATTTGTTTAGTCTAGAGAAGAGGAGACTGAGAGGAGACCTTATTGCCCTCTACAACTACCTAAAAGGAGGTTGTAGCGAGGCTGGTATTGGTCTCTTCTCTCAAATTAGTAATGATAGGACGAGGGGGAATGGCCTCAAGTTGTGCCAGGGGAGGTTTAGATTGGATATTAGGAAGAAATTCTTCACTGAGAGGGTTGTTAGACACTGGAACAGGCTGCCCAGGGAGGTGGTGGAGTCGCCATCCCTGGAGGTGTTTATAGAACGAATAGATGTGGCGCTTGAGGATATGGTGTAGTGGTTAGAGAAATATTGGGAAAAAGGTTGGACTTGATGACCCTGGAGGTCCTTTCCAACCATAATGATTCTGTGATTCTGTGATTCTGTGATTTGGTGTTGCCGTGAGAGGGTAGTAGGTGAACTGAGGTACGTGCTTTTTCTGATGTGACTCCAGAAACTGTCATGCTTATGATGGAGATATCCATTATTTTTTAAAAGCTCGGTGACAGGATGCACTAAACTACTGAAACAGTTCAAAGAATAAAGCTCAGGTAATATGACTTCCAGGATGTTACACTTTGTAGATGGAATTTACATAGTACTGAATTTACAATTTACAATAGGTATTATCCCAAGAAGCCAGTTTAAAATAACTCCAGGGTGAGTTTACCTTGGAGTTAGAGATGGATTCCAATGTCAGCAGAAACTAATATCTGGAGAACTGTCATATCATCAAACTTACTAATATAACTGATTTGCTTTGAGTTCAGATGGATACTATAGCAATATGGACAGAGTTAAACCACTGCTGTATTCCTGGGTTTTTTATGTGTATCTGCTCTGGGAGGCTGGAAACTACTATAGCACAAGGGACTACAAACAATATTGTCAGAAGTTTGCTTTTTCATTTGAAAACCATGCTATAAAAAGCTATATAATTATATACACTCCTATGTCCATATGGTTTGGATTATATTTGCTGACATTCAAAGAAAAAAGGTCTCAGAGGTACACAAACCTATTCCTCTCTACTCAGTTCAATTCATATAGTCAAAACCAGCAAAACCAGGGAGAGATGTATTGCTCTGATCCTCTGTTCGTTCACAGTCAGAGGCTGAAACGGACACGTGTAAGTGATGATGGGATCAAGTCCCAGTGGGAAACCTATTCAATCTGTGATCTGTCTGAAAAGTGCTGGCTGAACCTGGGAGTATCTTGCAATGGCCCTTCACATCACCACACAGAAATGAAGGGAAGCATTATTTCTGGGGGTTTCTGAAGCATTAGTCTGTCTTTTGTTAATCAGGGTTCATTCCATCATAAACTAAGCCTTGCACATTATAGAAGAAATAATCTGTGGAAGGAATATAGAACTGAGTCAATTATTTTATTACATAATTAAATAATTATTTATTAATCATGGAATATGAAAGAATTCCTGATTGTTTCCTCTGCCTGAGTAACCTCTTTCACAAGCATTGATCACATCACGATTTTATTTCAATAACCATCTAATGAAGATAAAAGCAGTTTTTCATGCTAAAGGCATGAAACCTGATAGGTCAGTCATTGACTGAAACATTTGTGGTGTTTTGGGGATTTACTAGCTGTGTGGGGTTTTTCATTTGGTTTGGGTTTTTGTCGTTGTTGGTGTTTAGTTTTCTTTTTTTCTCCTCTCTCATGAATTGATGTTAATAGCAGTAGTTAATTACAGACATAATGAAGACAAGCTGTTATCTAATTTCTGAAGTTTAGCTTACACTGGATGCTGGGACTATTTATTCTGTCATAATAATTACTCTTTCAGCTGTTTTTTTAGCAGGAAATAATAAAAAAGATGAAAATACTCAAAGGTCCTTAATTTATCAAACATAAAGCATAAACTTTTGTTTGAATTTCCAGTTCCATGTGCTCTTGTGGGCTTTCCATCATCATACTGTGTGAGTAAGTCCTCAAGGAGCTGGGCCTCACACAGTCTCCCTCCTCTCTCTCTTTCTAGTCACAAGGAATTTAGGAATAAGGACATTTGAGGAGATGGTGGTGAAAGCAGTAGCCTTCAACCCCTGGGAGCAGCTCCTGTCACTTTTTCTGCCACTGTGTCTCAAGCTGAAGAGCAGAAGGGACAGCTACATTGCCCACCTTGATACCCTGTGCCACACAGACTCATGCATTTTACCCACTTGTGCTTGTATTTCAGTGACATGTGTCTGATGGAAATAATAGTAAAATGGAAAAAAATTAAATATTGATTTGAAAATACTGTGAAACAGAGAAGTGATGTCTTCTCTTAGTAATACCATTGCTCCTTTTTAAATCTAATGTTTTCCGCCCATTAATTTTTTATGTGCTGTTACTAGATAACTTCTCAATCCCTCCTTTTTTTTTTTTTTTCTACTCAGTTAAACAGACAAGGCTTTACAATTCTCTTATTTTAAAAGAATTTCTGATCACAAATTATTTTTGTGACTTTTCCCTGCACCCTTATAAAAATGTTTAAAAAGCTTTTTAAAATGAAGCCACTACACCAAGATTCATTATTATTACCTCAGACTTGGCATTGGTAGACTATAATTTACACTTTGGAAATGCTCTCTTCTCTCCAAGATTATTTCCTTCACATCTGTTCATAGTCCTTCCTCTTCTTTCACTTTCTTTCATGCTTCCTTTCCTTTCTCCTTTACCTCACCTTCCCTCTGAAATTTCCTCACTATGCTTTATGTAGCTACTCCTCTCATCACAGCCCAAACCAAAGAGCAGAAAACTCCAATGAACAAGCATGAAAATCTCTTTCTAGAGCATAATGTGTTTAGCAATTATCTCAGTTCAGAATTACTTTTACATCTATTTTAATATATTTGAGGTAATCATTGTCTCAACAGATCTAACCCTGTTTTGTTGTTAGATATTGAACTCATGTTCAGTATTTGACTGTCAGCAAATAGATATCCCCATCTTGTATTTTATCGCATATCCTGTCCATAATCCCAACCTGCTGGCTCTCTGGAATTCACTTTTGAATTTCACTAAAATGCAATGCAAACTCCAGTGTCTATTTTCTTCTTACAAACCTTTCCCTCCCAATATACATGTAAGGATACATATGGCTGGTCTTTCTTAGAGGTAAGAACAACTGCAGATTTAGTCTCTGAGTGTTATCTCTAACACCCATTTGCTTATGTGACAACTGTTAAAATTAAACATTACAATCTAATGACTAAACATTCCACTAGTGTCTCATTTCAATGAATTATCAGCACAGACAGGCATTAATAAAATAAAATTAAATACAGCAAGAGTTCTGCTACATGTGAAAAGATATGACAACCAGCTTAATAAATGAAACGCTCATGAAAAACATATTCTTTTCATTTTACTTCGCATTTCCAACTGCAGCTAAGAAGAGTTTACAGGCAGTCAGGTTTTGCAAGGCAGCTGGAATCTTCTTCATGCAAAATTTGAGGGACAAAGCTTTCTTGAGTTAAAGTAGATATCAGATTTCACAGAACCTTCCCATGGCTGAAAGTTATGTTTCAATTATACTAAATCAGGGAGCAAGATACGAGAAGAAATAATGGAATAACAATAACTGCTTTTCTTTTATAAGCTTTGTAAAAAGACACAGTGATGCAAACACAGTGATGCATCACAGAGAAAATTATGATCTTGGATTGTTTTGTTGACTTCTGAACCTCATGTCTGCAGAGATTGAAGTGGAGCAGCAAAACTCAAGTCTAGATCCCTGGTATATGAGCTTAAGATCAGGTTGTAGGGTTGCACTTAACAATAAATTAACGCTTTAACTGTATGGATACAAGCAGTATGAAAAAACTCAGAAGTCCCCTTGAGTCAATTTGTCCATGTAGACTTATTTTGTTGTGTAATAAAGAGATCTGACATTCTTCTTCAATTCCCACTGACCATGCAGTAATCAAGGAAACAAGAAGGAAAAATCAGTAATGGTACCCTGAAATGGCGGATTTCTGTGCACCTTTCCACCAGAAGCGTTGCACATTACCAACTACTGTTGTCAATGGAGAGAACAGGAATCTTGGAAGACCTACAGGGGAAAATTTGTTCTGCCTAACTTACATCTTCCTTCTATATTAATTGAACAAAGAATTTAAATCAATACAAGAAATGGGAGTTACAAGAGTACCTGGATTGCTCTCCACAATTCAAGTATCTAAATCCTGATTACAGGTGGGATACTGTAGTATAAAACCTGGTTTTTGCTTTAATATCTAATTCTTTATTTAGGCTTAAGCTAAAATACAGCTAAAATTAAAAAGCTGATGTAACTCTGCAAGAGGGAGAGGAAATAACTGTTCATGTAAGCTTTATGAGTAATGAAATTTTTATAAGTTTCCTGTAAACATGCTCTGATTTGCAAGGAGTCTTTGAGTTAGTCTACGTAATTTCAATGTAACTGCAGTCTGTATGATCTTTTTTCATACCTTAGATCATCACTTTATTATTTTGGACATACAAAATATTTATTTTGTGAAATCTTCAGCTGGAGATCAAAAATTTTATAATTGTCAAAATGTCATTTCTAGCAGGTTTTAAATCTGAGCAAATTCTGCAGTGACCAATATAGTAGAAACTCAGTTTTCCAAAGAAAGGATTTTTTTTTATTCTGTGAAAAGTATCTAACAATTTAAGTTCTAATTAATAGACTGTTGATAACTCCAAATTCTCTCAGAAATGTGGCCTGAGTTATTTGTAATATTCTATGGGAAGAATATTCCCTGTGAACTGTACAAGCACACATTATGCAATACAAGGCTCCTATACTCTGAACAGAAAAACCTGGGGAAACATATCATGCTCATTGAATGGCCAGAAATTTAGATACTGGGATTATCAAATTAATTGGAGGCAATCTGACCTCAATTAACCTGAGATGACTCATGTCCTAATGGACTTTGGTTTCCCTGCTCCCTTTGAATATCACTATCATTTAAGATACTAAAAATACTGTACCGTTTCTACTGGCTTACTGCCTTTGAGACACAGTTCATCAAAGGGCACCAGGGTGCTAAAGACTTGCACATGTGTAAGAAAATTCAAGGAATTTACTATCTTAGAAGAGAAATGACTTACAATAAGTTTGCTGCAGACGATATTACCAAGCAAATGCAAATGATTTGATGTGTGTCTCCAAGAATTTTTAACACTGCTGGTAGATATTTTCATCACAGTGTTCTCTAATTCATGTTTCACTTTCACTGTGGGGATTCCAAAAGCAAAATATTACTTTGTGGAATATTTAGCCTGTGATAATTGAATTCAACCTTCTTAGAGGTCATTGCTGTGTAATCGTTATTCAGATACATTTTCCATTAATTAGTTTTTGTCAGATTCTTTCTCTGTTAAGATCTCAGTAATGTAACTGCAGTACACATTAACTGTCTGATGTACATAATGAGACATACGCAGATTAAAGGGACAAAGAAGTCTGGAAAAGACGCAAATAGTTTGGACAGCGAAATACCCATGAAAAGAGGAGAGCACTCAGGTTAGGCAACACTGTTTTCGTGAAGACAGAAACAGAAGAAGGATCTGGAGAAGTGGAACTCTGCAATATTGATATAGAGAATAAAAAAGATGGAGAAAACCTCTCTCGGAGCATTAGATGTTGGCCACTGTCATGGTAAATCGTTGGACTAGCTCTATACACGGACTGCTGAAATATTGTTATTATTAATCCTAATTGCACCTGTCAGCAACACAACTACAGTCTATGATGGGAACACATCCCTTAATTAAATCATTTCTAGTGTTTGTGGATATAAGCACCAACCTAATTTAACAAGCAAAATTTGCTCATCTGGCAAATCTTAGTGCTTATGAGTTTGCCTATGAGCTAGTTTCCAAGCTAAAGTATTTTCACAGCTGCCTATTTAGTGTTTATATCGTTGATTTATTTTATTAAAGGGATTATAGGAGGCAATTTAGTTTTCTCCTCCTCGATCTCCTCTTAAAAATTACAATAGTACAAAATGAGAACTGTTAAGAACTGTGAAATCTATCACTCGCAATGTACCCAGAGCTATTGTGTTACATGCTCTGAAGCAGTACAGGTTAATAAAATACATTTTGTATCTGCTCCCATTCATTACATGAATTGAAAAAATCCTTCCCTTTTCACAGTGATAATCCTGAGGTCTCTGAACCACTATAGGAATGACTTGTCTGGTAATAGCATTTTCAGATAAGAAGTTCAGGACTCAGTCAGAAACAATGAAATAAGAAGCAGAAGAATGAAAAGAAAAGCATTACCTGATAGTTTTGATCATGCTGAGCCCCATTTCAACACAGCAGTGGGCATGGTCCTGGCGAGGTTCTGGGAGCCCTGACACGCAGTAGTAACAGTCCCCCAGGATCTTTATTCTGAGACAATGATGTTCCTGTGCATAAATGTATCAAAAGAGAGAGAGAAGGAAAAAAAAAAAAGATTTGCAGTTATTTTTTCATAATTTTAATGTGAATGTGAAAGTGGTTGAAAAAATACTGAAAAAAATTGCAAATTGTTGCTGGATGTTTTCTGCTTGTGATTAGTACAATCTTGATTTATTTTGCTTTAGAAATAAAATATATTCATGTTTTCAGTGAAAAAATATGTAGTAATTTTTGTGTTATGCTAGTCAGAGATGTCTTTGCTGATGGTGAGAAAAGTTTCACCAGTTAGGTTGGAAGCTGGGCCAAGGATTCAGAAATACCAGCTGATATAACAAATAACCCATTTTAGACTATATTCCTCCAGGGCATTCTTTCTGCCCCATTTTACACAGAAAATAAATGAAAAACCTCTTTCCTCCCACTGATAATCCCTTCCCCCTTAAAGCTTCCACTGCCACGCTCACACATTCCCAACAGCTACAGGAGCTGATCAAGTATTTGCAGGCCAAGGACATCAAAGAAATGTCTTTCTTTAGACTTGTGCTGTAGAAAAATGACATTTATTTGGCATCCAGAGACATCCTTTACACTAGGAGCAAATACTGAATTGCATTTCTTAAATATGTATTAACAGTATCCTTATACAGCGAAACAGCTTGTTACTGTGTGATTGGATCATTATTTCAGAAGATCCTTTTCTAGCGAGCAGACATAGCTGAGTTACCGAAACTTTTGCAGTTCCCAGACAGGCAAAAGAAGTGACCCCAAGATTATCTTGCCCAATGTGTTCTGCTGACTTGGCACTCACAGGAGAAAATCAGTGCACAGGAGCAGAGACCATAATAATCTGAGGACTGAGCTGCAAGTGTCTAGGAGCAGACAATATTACAAGTTGAGCCAAGGAAGTGGTTTTATGACGGAGAACCATCAAAGTGAAAATGCTCCATTAGCACTCAGACAGTAAAGGCTCCAATGACAGAACATTAGAATGCAGACCAGTCATTACTGGGGAGTAAGATAATGATTTGTAAAACTGGTGCGCTAGATGGCAGAAAAATTTGACCTGTGGTATTTATTTCAGCTTTTGTCTTCTCTTTCTCTCTGCCATCCTGTGGTGGAGGCTACACTGATCAAAAGAATGGGAATACACTAAAACCACTGGAGAAGAGCTTTGTAGTCAACTTCAGGTAAGCCTTTACAAATCCTGGAGTGGCACAGGGAATGTACACACTTGCGCACAAAGTTTTGCAGAAGTCAGCCGAAGCTTTAAGCATGCCAGTGAGGGTAAAATCTGCTTTGGGCACAGCACCAAAAAAAGCTAATTCACCCTGAAAACTCCTTTAACCATCGGTAGGAGCTGGCTGTGTTTGAAGCCTTGGCTAAGTGTCCAGCTAATACCATTGCTGGCTCTTAGAGTGCAATGCCTAGTTGTCCAAGTTTCACAAGGAAATTCAAGACTGAAATCAGACTTCTAAAAGAGATGCTAGAATTTATATGTATTTCCCTGTTCACTTGTCTTCAGCTCCTCTGCAGACACATGCAAGTGAACACTGGGTATTTTTCGTATGGTTGCAACTGAAAACATACATCCTAAAATCCACCAAAACATTTATTTTTTACACACTTCCTACTCAATTGAAAGAATTAAGATTAGATTTTACTGCACTTCCCACCTATGTTTTTTCTACAGAGGGAAACTCTGAAACAAGTAGCTAGGACTCAATGACATACACATCAGTGCATGTCAAGCTGTTAGTGGGCTTCCTTAAGCTTCTCTCTGTGTTCCCTAGTTAGACAAAATACAAAGAGATAAAGATATAAAATCTAGATTCTAAAGCTCTTTGGCTTTTCTAATAGTGCCATTCAATTGATTCCTATTCTAAGTGACATTTGCTTTTACATCTACAAAGTAAAAGAAACATTTATAACAGCATATTGATTTGACTGAGGTGGAGTAAAGCAAAAGACAGCAATTTAACTCCATTCAGACTCACTACAAATAGATTACAGCTGACAACCTCTTTGTACAATAGAGGAAAAAAAAAAAGGAAAAACCAGTCAATTTCCAGGAAAGAAAGAAAGACATGTCTCAAGTAGTATCATATTTTAGTATTATAATTACATTTTTATACGCAACATCTATCATGAAGTTTTCAACTTGTAGTACCTGCCTAACTGATGATGTGGGAATCTCCTGTCAAGTGAGCATCTAATTCAACATAGTTAGAGAACAAAGCCTGCAACAGAAAAAAACTCAGCTATTTGATTCTTAATGACTCATTTAAACAGGCTGAAGTGCTGGTTCCATTAAAGACAGATAAGGCCCTTGTGACCTGGCTGCGTGTCTCCTCACCTGCTGAAAATCGGAGCAAGGGATACCACTTAGAAAAAGATGTGATTTGTATGATAAGAAAGAAAAATCTTAAAGCGTAACAAGACCTGCTAATGAGAGCTTGATGTATGCGAGCGTGAGTGCATGTGTGTGGCACAGGAAACCCATTCAGCTGCACGGGAATGTTTGCTTCTTCTCATGACACGTCACCTCCACACTCACTTGCCAAAACTCAAGGAAGTCAACCACAGGGTGAGATATCCAAACGGACGTGACTCTCTAAAGGTGTCCATATGTCAGCCAGCAATCAAGGCTGTCATTAAAGACAAGCTAGGCAATGCGGTCAAGCCTAGGGACCAATTCAGCTCACAGATAAAGCAGCCGGCTGGGCTTCATTTCAGTTGTCTACACATAAACTTATGGTGCATTAGTAAGACCCTTGGGTATGTGAGGCACCCACACAGGACTAGGAGATGTGACATGAGATGTACAGCTGTGCAAGGGTCAATGTGTCTCTACTGGAAGAAGAAGCTGCAAGGAGACCTGAAATAACTTTTTGTCTTCCTTATTTTTCCTGTGAGTCAAATCATTATGATTGTTAAACATGAACTGTATTACAGTCTGACAATATCATCCTTGCCCTTTTTATTCTACCCCTATTATTCCTATCACACCTATTTCAAAAGTCAGCTGCAGACATTTTTTATCACTGGAAATGTTTTAGCTAGAAAAAGATAAACCAGCAACTGCCTGAAAGGACAGAGAGTTAATAATATTTGCCTTTGGGAAAGGAGAAAAGTGTGGTTTCCTGAGGTTCCCTCTGACAATTCTGTAGTTTAATCACATCTACAGTTTAGACTAGATGCTTTGTCAGGCTGCTTGTATCAGTACATTAAGGTTAAGTTCACAGCTAATGTGAGTAGCCTTACTGTAGCTGTAAATAGGAGACTGAACTTTTGTAAGAGCCTACTTAATTTTCAGTGGTATAAAATGATAATACTATGCAATATTTTCTTGACATTCTAGAGCTCAAGCGTACTTACTAAAAACATCTCGTTGCATCTGTCTGAGAGCTGCAAGTTGATATTAAATCAAAATGAATGAAAAATATAAACATGGATGAAGAAACTGTAAAATTGTTTAAATAAGAAAAAATGGATGTACAGGTACTTTGATGCAACAGATATTACATTACAGTGTTAAATCCTTAAACTGTTGTGTGGCTGTGATGGTCTTCTCTTTATTTTATTCTATTCCTCTTCCTGTTCTCATATGCAATTCCAAAAGTTGTCCTTTGGCATGCAAATGACAGCTGATGTTACACAGACATCCACATCAGTATCCATCAGCCTCACACCCCTCCCCATGCTCATTCATTTACTGCAAATTCTCATCATGTCACAAATAGGATATTATTTTTCTCTTTATTTGCAACTTTCATTTGATTTGAGCCTGATTCTGCCAAGACAAATTGAAATCAGTTAAAATTTTACCTGGGGATATTGAGCATACTCAAATATCCAACTATTAATAATAATAATTCTAGATTAATTCAATGGCAATTTATAAGAAATCCTCCAAATTAACTTAATCCGTGGCAAACCAAAATATGCATTTTTTAAATAAATAATTACCTCATACCTGTGAATGATTTATGTTTAAACTTATTAAATAAACCCTTAGCAGCAGGAAAGGAAGCAAAGTAAATAGGCATAAAGCGGAGCTGAAGAAATAAGTTGCTCAAATATCAAGTTACTGAAAGACAGTCAGAAACTTCATTAATATTGCTTGTTTCCTTGGGCTAAATTTCTGATGAAGGGAAAAAAGTGATTGTGTTTTATAAGTTACACCACTTTTTCAGTTCTGCCTGTGCTGAATTAATCACTTCACCTCCTTTTGCAGGGAATCCTGCAGGATAGCACACAGCCCACAGAAAAGCCCGCCTTTGCATATTTCTATAATTTCAAGCTAAAAATTTAGAACATTGTCGATGAGCAATTACTGAGGCTGACCTGCAGAACAATGAGATCACAGGCGTAAATCTCCTTTTTAAAGGCGGCCAGAGTGGGAGACAGCAGGGACTTGGCCTTTGTGTACAATAGCTCAGTTCCTGAAGCATTTGCCAAAGGCATAGGAAACAGATAAAAGGCCTTTCTCTGCAGGATTGGGGTCTAGGCCAAAGCTCTTAATCTGCAGGCTCTTTTGGAGTGGGCTGGGGGGAATCGTCCATCCAAATTCCTCCTATTGCAGCTCTGTCACTTTGGAAAATAGAGCTGGGATCTTGACAGAGCCAGATGGAGGGAAGTCCTCGAACTCGGTGATGCAGGCAGAAAGGAGGACCAGGTTTGGGCCATGGTTGCAAGGACTGTTTCTGGGGTTTATACACATAAAGGGAAATGTGTTGCAATCTTTCATGCTCTGCCTAGACTAGGGAATATTAAATTATTTTTATATAGGTTAATAGATTGTATAAGAAATGGGTTTGTTATTTTTTTTAATTATTTTATTTAGAATAGCCTATAGCAAGGGTGAGGTGGACAGTTCTCAAGAGTATACTTATGAAGACTAAATTTCATTCAAATCTCAATTTACTCAACAAAGCAGTTTTTTTTTAAGCTTGGATTTACATAACTCAGTTCACTGAGAAATTTTGAAACTATTTAATGTCTCATTTTCATCTGACTTTTTTTTTTAAATGCCTGTAGACTATCACTTCTGCAAGTATTTTGTGGGCTGGGGGTTTATTTGACTGTTCAGGTCTTCTAATAGTTTATTGGGGCTATTAACATCTGAAATACTAAAAGAAGCAAGAACATTTTTTAATAGTGTTGTTTATTCTCTAGTATTAGACAATTATTTATTGACACCAGTGTGGGGTGAAAAAAAATAGAATCAAGCACTGCAGAAAAAACATTCACTCCTTCCTATTACTATAAATTCATACAATGTCATTATGATTAACTACATGTCATATATACACACTTATAACTCGGTTAATTCTGCTTCTTAATGCAGAACACAAATGTGTGAAGAAACTCACACCTTTATTTACTGGCATATGTGTTTAAACAGGTTTTTTTAGGTAGTCTCTGGAGTTCTGCAGTTTGTGCACTTGAAGATCATCTCACAAAAGAACAAAGCATTGCCAGCTTAGAGGTTAAACCTGGCTGGGAACCATAAAGTACTGCAACAGGATTGTCTTTATTGAGGAGACAAAAAGAGCCTTCAAACTCTCCTTTCTTCCCTCTTTGGTACCAGAGGGTGCAGGTATTATACTGGGGCTATAGAATGGTTCATTCTTGTGTAACCTCCTAATTAGGTTGGTTTCCACCCCTGGAAACAATAGTCACCAGTAAGATTGGAAATATACTGTTGGAGGAATTTTTGGCAGGTTCTCTGCAATCTCCCAAGAGAGAATTTAACCAAGGTTACAGAAAAAGACCACGTCTCTTAGAAAAAATAAAGAAATCATCGGTTCTTTAATAAGAAAAAGCAACCTGTGATCCACATTACATAAATAACTGTTCCACTAACACCAAACTAGTGACGTAAATAGAAAAAAAAATCATATTAAAATATGAATTTTCCATTCGGTATCTACAGTTCCTCTGAGCAAGAAGCACAGTTACTCTGGTTTATTATGTGAGATGTGATGAGACTTACAGGGCAGTAATTTTATTCTTAAAAAAACCTCATGTATTTTAATTTTTCAGGGGAAGATTTCTGTTTCAGTATCAATGCTTCTTATTAAGGATGGGTCCACACTCAAGTATAAGACTGTCCGTGTGTTCATCTTTGTGTATGTGTCTAAACTAAAATGCTGTGGCTTGATTTTATCTGTAGATCTTAGTGACGCATCTCAGCTGTTATTGTGACAAAGCTTACAGATGTCTGCTCCTCTAGGGTTTTACTCCTTCCTCTTTGTCATATTTGAAACGCATAGCGTACAAATGTTTGGAAATATGACAGCTTAAATCATAGTATTGGCTGAATTCTTGTACCACAAAAAAGGCAGAGGAAAAACAAATGTCAAAAATAACTATTATTTCATCAAAGAGGGACGTTTTTTAGGCTTAAGTATCTTATTAAATGTCATCTTTTTTCCCATCTCTCCTCAAAACTTCTGCCTAAGGAAAATATTAATATTAACTAAGTTTCTGTTTAGGCTTTGCAGTAGATGGGTGTATAAGGAAACCTTTTCTTTGGGTCTGTTTTATACCATCTTACTTTACTTCTTTTCTAAATCTCAGTTTTCTTTTAAATAATTATAAATCTGTTACAAATATCATACAGTGATTAGAAATGGTAAGTAGCTGGACATATCATAATATTACATTTCTTTCAAATAGTTCTGATTTTTATTCAAAGTGTTCTCTGCTAATGATATAGATATTATGGAATTTGTTGTTATTAATTATGTGCATCAATATATGTCATAATACTTGTTGTAACTGAGAGAAGATTAAGAAAACTCTCAGAGATCTCATTGCTTCTATATTGCACAAGAAAAAAGAAAGCTGAATAAGAGAAACAAAAATCTGAGCTAAATTACATCTGAGAAGTAGTTTCGTATTTAATATTATAAGATTTATGTAAGGTGATAGAGTAGATCAAACAATATTTTATATGAGATTATAAAATAGTATTTTTATGTAGAAGTAAATAAGGTTTTATAAGAATTTTCTTTAAAATATGAAGAAACTGCCTCAAGCTTTCTGCAATGGATCTCTTTGCCTTAAAGATAATTCTTAGTGAAACCCAAGAGTTTGAGTAACAGTGCGCTCATGCAGCCCAGAAGGCCAACCGCATCCTGGGATATATCAAGAGAAGCGTGGTCAGCAGGGCAAGAGAGGTGATTCTCCCCCTTTACTCTGCTCTTGTGAGACCCCACCTCGAATACTGCATTCAGTTTTGGTGCCCCCACCATAAGAGGGATGTGGATCTGTTGGAGCATGTTCAGAGGAGGCCCCAAGGATGATCCAGGGGCTGGAGCACCTCTGCTACGAAGACAGGCTGAGGGAGCTGGGATTGTTCAGTCTGGAAAAGAGAAGACTTTGGGGGGACCTAATAGCTGCCTTCCAGTACCTGAAGGGAACCTACAGGAAGGCTGGGAAGGGAATTTTTACAAGAGTGTCCACTGATAGGACAAGGGGAAATGGGTTCAAGTTGAAGGAGAATAGATTTAGATTGGACCTTAGGAAGAAATTTTTCAGTACGAGGGCGGCAAGACTTTGGAATAAATTGCCCAGAGATGTTGTGGCTGCCCCCTCCCTGGAGGTTCAAGGCCAAGTTGGACGGAGCCTTGAGTAGCCTGATCTAGTTGAGAGGTGTCCCTGCCAATGACAGGGAGGTTGGACTAGATGATCTCTAAGGTCCCTTCCAGCCTATGCCATTCTATGAATCTATGATTCCCTTTTAAAGAGTTATGATAACTCTAGTTAAGCTGGTTAAGAACCAGTTAAGTGATAGTTCTGAAATCTAGATGTGAACGTGTAATCCTCATTAGAGGAAGATCCTTATGAGGAGGTCCTGAAAGGACCACTTTCCAAAGGCCTGTCAAGGATTTACAGGCAAGTATGAAACCACTGGTAAGAACAATTGCAGAAGAAATAAGACTGGTAGAACGATCAACTACCATGAAGGCATGGTGGTCATAACAAGACAGCAAGACCATAAAAGAATCAAAATAATATGCTTCAGTGCAATAATATCACAATATGTTCAGAAATGTGATCTCTGGACAATGATCAATGAAAGAGAGAATAGGAGGAACGGTGATGATCTGCCTCTGCCCCACTAGGAAAGGTTAGTCCAGGAACACTGCTTTCAGTGCTAGTAGTTATGCCTTAAAAAGATTCTGAAAAATTGGAGGCAGTCCAGAAAACTTGTTCCAAAAATTATTTGAAGAAATACATCTTAGAGACAAAAAGCCTCATGATGATTTTGGTCAGTTTCTTTTATCGAAAGGAAGCCTGGAAAGTGGCTTATCCAAAGCACACAAATGTGTTCTCAGAGAATATCTATGGCTACAAAGTGGTTCTTTTTTTTTCCTAGGAAAAATAGGTCACAGCAAGAATGAATGGATGTAATTCAAAGTCAGAAAAAAACAAATGAGAAACAAGCCATATTGAATTAACAGTGAGAGTGTTAAGGTGCTGTAATTGACTCTCAAGATATGCTTGTATTTCTCCATCTACTGGGACCTTCAGATGAAGACCATGATATTTTTCAAAAGATGCACCTTTGCCAGAGGTGAAAGCTTCCTATCGTATCAGCTGAATAGCTTGATAGGTCCATATAAATCAAAAATCCTTAAAATTTGGACCATAGACCAGTCAACGCCTGATTCCAAAGTTTTCCAAAGGCAAAGGTTAAGTTCAGTACAAGATTTAGGCCCTTAGAATGTAGGCAGCTGGCCCCTCCATAAAAGTCCAGAACCCTGAGTGAGGAGTCTTGGCTTCCTATAAAGTACAGGAGAGTTCATCTCCTAGGGGATAGAAACACCAAAAGCCGTATAGAGCTTCTGTTCCTCTCTGAGGCGGTAGAGTACCTCTATTTACTGTCAGGACATACAGGTAGGTATCATGACACCCAGGTCTCAGAAGCCACAAACAAGGAACATAATAAAAATGCTTTTCTTTTTAATAAATTTTAATTAGTCATGGCTAGATCACTCTAATCTTTGTAACCAAATTGGTTCAATTTCTCTGTGTCTTCGACATTTCAGAGGATTGATCTAGGCAACTGGATTAGTCTAGTCAGTGAGGGGTAGAAAAGAAAAGTTAATTCACAGACTAGGAAAGAAAATGTACGAAGGAGCCCAGAGTCTTAAATTTAGTGACTGCAACATTCACTTGAGAGGTGACTGTCCTGATGATGAAGTTTTACAAACAGAGAAGTTCTTTCACCCCAAACTGCAAATTTCTGGGTAAGAAATTCTTGATTATGTAAGAAAAACTGGTATATTTATTACTGTTTCTTTAAAATAAAAATCACCTGCATTTCTGGGATACCAATGCCTGTGTGGGCACGTTCAGTGTTCTCCGTGAAGATTTATGAGTTTAGGACTGCAACAGGGAGATTTCTAGAATGTTTAAATAGGATGTGCATAACAAACTACAGAGAAGGGGGAAACCTCTGGGCATTTAAAAAGGCAACATTTTCATTTTCTATAAAATATTAAAACTAAATATTAACCTTCAATATTAAAGTCCTCAGTGTTAAGTAGCGAGTGAGGGAAGATTCTTTCCATTACACTTCTAGATGTAAATACCTTCATTGTTCTTAACTCCTTTATTGGATCTAGCCCTTCTATACAAAATCTCTATCGGTTAAATACAGTTTATAGAAAATTTGATTAGTGACTATGAAGGAAGAATCTGTTCTACTAAGAATGCTAGGCAAAACTGAAGTATAAAGCAAGGTAATAAATTATATTATGTGCATATTTTTTTCTGAAACACTTCTGTGACATACACATATTTAATTCGGCTTAAAATATATTTCTTCCATTAGGGTAGCTATTTTCATCAAGCTATAGAGAACCAGACATTATTCCTATAAGCTTTCTAAAAGACAGGACTGAGGTAACTTCTTTCACCCAACTTGGTTTCAATGTAGGTCAGAGTTGGGTTTTTTTGTTTACAAAACAAATACCATAGATTGCGTGTACCAATTTATCAGTGTCCAGGCAATGGCTTATGGCATCTCTCTGTGCATGAGAAAACACATAGCTATTTGAGATGAAAATAGCTGACTCAAAAGTGCCTTGAATAATTAAATAAACCTTGCCTTTCTTGCCTTTAGTTTGCAAGCTAACAGATAACACCAAGGGTCTTACTGCTCCCTGTGCAGTATGTCAACAAAATCACAGAATCACAGAATCACAGAATGTCAGGGGCTGGAAGGGACCTCTAAACATCATCTAGTCTAGCCCCTCTGCCAGAGCAGGATCACCTACAGTAGGTCACACAGGAACATGTCCAGATGGGTTTTGAAAGTCTCCAGAGAAGGAGACTCCACAACCTCCCTGGGCAGCATGTGCCAGGGCTCTGTCACCTTCACAGTGAAAAAGATTTTCTAATATTTTTGTGGAACCTCCTATGTTCCATACTCCTGAATGAGAAATATATGAAAATCCGTGAAGCTTGTAGATGTGTACTTCTGAGCAAGTTACTTTAGGCTGCTTTTATAGCAAATAGAGAGCATGGTCAATGATATCCAGAATGTAATTCCTGTTTTCCCATAGTAGGTGCCTACATTTAGTTGGATAAATTATAAGCTAAACTCCATTAAATGTGCTTTATTGCCTACACTAGCAGCCTTATTAGCCAGCTCAGACATTGACACTAAACATAGTCACATGAAACAAAACTTCTATCAAAGAAGCATAAAAAAGATGAAAAGAAAATGCAAGATTAGTAAAATCGAACGTGAGTTGTGCTTGTATTTTTGTGCTTTGCTTTTTTTCTAATCAATACTTATGAAGTCTTCTCCACGGACAACCCCTTGTCACCAGGGAGAAGCTTGCATGCCCTTATGAGGTTGCAAGCTATGCTAGAGGTGGCATATGCCTCCAATAGGGTCTCCCATGCTGGACAGGTCTCAACTGAAGGGTCAGACTAAGTGTGTCCACGGGTAGGATGGGCTTGCTAGCCTCCTGGCAACCATCCTAGGAGAAGGACAACTCTAACTCCAAACCCGGGCAGATGGAGCTCGGAGGGAAGAAATGGCAGGTGATAAGGTGCACTGGAAGCTGCAGGCCCACCCCTACATGCAGGCGGCTCAGGACATTGGTCGCTCAAGACTGACCCCGGAGATGACAGTCTTGTTTGGCAACATTCTGAATGACCAAGCAGCCTTTTTCAAGGAGACCACTGCTTGCTCCACATGGAGCGGGGCCTAGAAAAGTGGCCTAACCAAAGTTCATCTCCACTCTCCATCCGATTGGCTAACCTCGGCCAACAGGCATCTTCTGATGCTGTCGAACAAACACAAAGAGACAAAGGCAAACACCTGGCTCCCATATCTTTGTTTGCAAAACCTAGCCATCGTGATGACTTATGAAGTAACAACTCATTTGCTTAATGTAATAAATTCCTCTACTATGCTTAATTAATTTCATTTTTGATCTAGATAGAATCCAACCTAAAGATTGTAAATCCTGCTAGTAACTAACTAAGCTACTCTTGTAGTTGATTATACGGCTCTTAAATGAACAGGTTTTTTAACGTTCCTCAGTTCTTAGAAGAAAAGTCAAAATAAAGCTATGCTCCTAAAAAAATTTAATTTTCCGTCAAGGACCAGAACTATAACACTTCTGAAGAAATTGTGCTGGGTGATCTGCTCTCATATCATTCTTGGTCTAGCACTACAAAAGCACAAAGTTCTGATGACAGTCTGAGGTTTCGCTTAGATCAGAACTCATCATCTTTTTAGGATGTCGGATAGTGATAGGACTAGGGGGAATGGATTAAAGCTAGAGATGGATCGGTTCAGACTGGACATTAGGAAGAAGTTCTTCACCATGGGAGTGGTGAGACACTGGAACAGGTTGCCCAGAGAGGGGGTGGAGGCCCCATCCCTGGAAGTTTTTAAGGCCAGGCTGGATGGGGCTCTGAGCAGCCTGATCTAGTGGGGGATGTCCCTGACCATGGTGAGGGGATTGGAACTAGATGATCTTTAAGGTCCCTTCCAACCCTGACAATTCTATGATTCTATGATCTCTGATAAAGCTTGTCAGTGTCTTCTAACCTCAATGGCTGTATAAGATCTCCATGGAGAAAATCTGGTTGAATACTGTTCAAAGTGATCAGAGAGTATTTTCAAAGGTTCCACATACAGACTTAATTTCATATCCTCTTGCAAATAAACTATGTTAACTCACATGTGCTAGCCGGTCGAATCTGGCAAAGAGTTCATTCAGCATTCGGACCAACTCCTGGGCTGACAGAGTTGTGGAGAGGTTGGTGAATCCTTTAACATCTGCAAAAAGGATGCTAAAAAGAGAAAAGATATTAATACTGCAGTCTATTTCCTTTGATAACTGAATGTCCTAAGTTACCTTCGAGTAATTCACTAGTGAAAGATCATTTTAAAGTCATACTACCCTTGCCATAGATTTTGGGAGCTGCTGGAGTGCTGAGTTAGAGAGACTAAAGAAATATTGTCAAGAGTGGTAAATAGTTTCATCAAAAAAGTGTTTTATGCAATTTTGAATTTTCAGATTATTCAGAAAGATACAGTTAAACCTTAATAAGCACAGTTGTCCCCATTTATGACTGAGAAGACTGAGGCATAGTGCACCCGTAATATAGAGGGCTGTATAAACAGATAGACTTGGCACACAGCTGTCTGTTAGGTTCTGACAGTGTTCTTTGAGGGTGGGTTTATATATAGAGGTTTTTTTAAGTGAGTTTTGACTTCAGTAATGTCAATTTTTAGTGAGATTTTTAGACTTTACTTATCTGTGTACCATACATGACTCAAATCCTAAAATGACAGATTAATGACAGTTTTGATATGTACCGTGCTCAGGACAACTTTACAGTGTCTAATTTAAGGAACTTGGCAAAAATACCTGAGTTAGAAGCATAGTAACCCCTATTTAAGGTATGAAACTTTATTTGGATGACTGTTCTTTCCATTGACTTCACAGGGAGCCCAGTGTGATAACGCTTTAAATTTAGGTGCATCAAATTGGGTGCCTGAAGCTATGATAAGATCTTATCCAACAAACTAATTGCAGTCAGATCTGTAAGCTAAGTTAGAGTGGATTTCCTAGCCATGCAACTTTGGCTGTTCATTATACGTACAATGAGCACACATGAATGTAGAGAAACACACACAAACATACACAGTCTATGATGTGGAAGTTGTTCCCTAGATCAAAGCAAGTAGTTCAGTACTTATTAGCTGAAGAAAAGAAGGTATTTTCTACTTTAAAAATTAGTAATGTTCATAAAGACACGTATTGTACTGTCACAGACTGGAAATAACCCAAATAAACCTTGTTATCATTTTAAAGTCAACTAGTAACTGGTGTTAAAATCAGAATAGATGGAGATCTTTCATTTGTGTTGAACAAGATCACAATCTGACCATGTCTGAGAATCAATATGTAATCAAATGTAATCAATAAAGTATATAGTAATGATCATGTGGACAATAAAATATGACCAATGATAACTTATCTTCAAATGTATGAGCTGGTAGGAGCTTGGATGTGGATTAAGTAGGAGGCTCACAAAAAGGGTAGGATTTTTACAAGTGAGAATAAAAATAGTTAAAAGATAAAGTACCAAAATATGCAAAAATTAATGAATATTAGTAATAGTCTAAACTGAGAAAAATAAGATTTTAAAACAATTAATTTCTAGCTTTTCTTATTTAAAAAAACCCAGAAAATTCCACCTTGATGCTAAATTTAAGGATTTGTATAGTATTGTTTCAAGTAGAATTCAGTGTTCAACATTTAAGAAATAATAATGTGAAACCCAGTTTTGAAAAGACTGAGTACCTAGCACCATACATAGGAACTAGCCAGTATCTAAGAGTATCTTCAGTTTAAATTTCTTTCAAGCATAAATGGTGTTTCAACTTTTCACTCCTGACAACACTCTTTTTCCATTCAAATAGAAGGGCTATCTTCTCCCTCCCTATTTTGACTCTTGAGAATGTAAAAGGGTAGTTGAAGACATGTTAATTTACTGTAATTCAAATCTTTGTAAGGGTCCTTGACACTTTCTACCAGAATTAATAAAATAATATGTCTATAATATGAGTTGTTACAAGGCCAATGAAGAAGCAGATAATCAGTTCACATTTTTTGTAGAAGTTCACATTGTGTTTACTGAACTTGCCCAGACGAAGTTATATTTGGGTTTCATCAAATGGCAAAGCACATGCTTTCCTAGTATAATATCTCCCTTCATATCCAAGAATGCTTATTTTTCACTTTCTTCAGTGATGGTCACTCAATCATTTGCCCTTGTGGTTTGAGACAAACTTATAGAAAATGTTATTGGCTTAGACAAATGTTCTGATGGTCAAGAACCACATTAAAATCAAGAAATTCTGAAACATCACAGAGTAGAAGCCAATCACTCTAGTTTAAATGTACAGTTAGGACTCATTAACTTGAGTAGCAGCTCATATGATAGATACCACCTTCTCACTAACTAATTTCAGGAGAGATAAAATTTAGATATGACAATAAAAAAGGAAGATATATTTAGGAAAATGAGGATTAAAATGGTCAGATGGAAATGGCTACTAAACAGAGGAGCCAGATGACCTGTCTATATCTCTGAGAGCATTTCACAAGTCTCCATCTCATTTCTCGGTGTATGGGATCAACCAGAAGGTTGTAATAGAGTATATATCCACGTGCGGGCAGGACTCCCTTTTCTCTGCAACCCTAACCACTTAATTAAAGTGAAAAAATACACAAATGGTCCAGGTCTAATGTTCAGTTCAAACAGGTCTTGCAATGGCAAATGCATCCATCCAGTCCAATGAGTAAAAGAAGGCACCAAAGTGTTTATCTGCTCAGAGATTAAACAAGAGGACACTAACTTTCTAATTTACAAACGAACAAAGGGACAGAAGGGAAACTGACACAAGAGACGCTAGCAGTGTCTGAGTCTTAAACTTAAAAGGGAGGCTCCTCCACCCACCTGACATTCTCATAACGATGAATATAAATCTTATGAAACTGGTGTTGCAAATGTTCATCTTCTACGTTGGTCATGTCATTTATCATTTCCAGGACTACAAACCGTGGCAAGACAGAGAGTACCAGCCGTTCCTAAAACAAAGAGGAAACGAAAGTCTCAGTACCAGTCTGAATTTGTACTTCACAGGGAACTGATTGAGTTATGTGCTATTTAAAGAGTTGGATAACCGGCAGTTTTAAATGTGATTCTCCCCTCTTTAAAAATTCTAGCTCAGACTATTTGTGGTAATTCACATTATCTACCTGTGTGCAGAATATGAACCTTTCTCTTCCATTCCTTTCCTAGACATTCATCCCTCTAAGTAAGTTTTAAGATTACTTGTTGGTTACTTAAAGATCCATCCTACTTATTACCTTCATTAAAAGCTTCTTACTAACCAGCACTTAGGAACATGTCAAGCACTTTTTTTCAGGAAGTGACAGCTTATTTAACAAATACAAACTAGAGGAATTTGAAAGTCCTTAGAAGCAAATAGGTTCAGATTTTTATTGTTGCTTATTTGTCAGAACTGTGTGATTAGCATTTGTAAGCTGTACAATTAATAAAAAATCTGAAGAATAAATAAAGCAAAAAATGTGCAGAGGAACATGACTCCACTTAGTGAAAAGGACAGCATTTAGACAAAGTTAGTCGCATTGTCAGAGAACAAAGACATGACTAAAATAAACTAATGTCACAAACTAGTTTGTATGTTAATGTGGTTACAATAGTTAGCAGGAATTGAGTTTTAAAGTGACTTGGGCATCTCAGAATCTTCTCAACGGTCTGTGGCATTGGAGTGTTTACATCATTTTGATAACTGGGAATGCATTCAAAGCTCCTTGAAAATGCTTCACATGATCTCAGAAAAAAAGAATTTGTACGTGTCAGTGAAGCAGGTTTCCAGGATGACTCATTTGGCTTGTGGCAAACTTCACCTCTTTTTTTTTGAAAATTCTGGGACAGATTGTGGGCTGAGCTGTTCTCCTGGCCCAGTACTGTCCATTCTTTATCCCAAAGGCCTTGTATGATAATCCTGTCCCGTACTGAATTCACATCAGTTCACATCGTACAGTAAGGGCTATACAATAGCAACCACCAAAACAGTTAATGGAATATATGGCCTTTGTCCACACCCAAAGACATACAAGAGTGGTGAAGAATGGGCTCTTCTGCAGATAAAAACACACTTCTGGTCACCTTTTAGGCCCTAAGGGAGCAGAGAGCCATTAACTCACTCATTTTATGGACATTCATGGCAGAGTGCCTGTTGAGAAAGAAGAAACTAATTTATTGGGAAGTTTGCCTAGGATGATGCTCACATACACTCTCAAATCTCCCAAAATGGATAGTTGGTTGTTGGTGATGGTGGGGGTCTCCATTGCAAGGGTCATCATGGCAGTGTATTCAGCTAGGTCAGCAGAGACTCCACACATGACCGTTCTGCTCAGTTCTTAGATGCTGGCTTGTCCATGATCCCATGTGACAACCCGACTTCTGTATAATTCACCACTATGAGGATATTTTAACTATATGCAAAACATTTCTTAAATATATAAGCTACTTACAAAAGACTAGTTCCACAGATGGTTTCTGCAAGAACAGCTTCTGTTGGGTATTTACAAATGTCTTATCTATGTAAAATCTAATCACTTCAGTGGAATTACCTAGAACGGGTCCTGCGTGGGACACACCACCCAGAATGTCCATTAACACAAACATGATTTAGATAAGGAAGAATGCAAATGAATTTAAATAAAGCCATTCAAAATAGCCCTTTCTACTAGGTAGACTGGAGAACATATTGAGCATTTCTGATGAGCTTTGTCTGTGTCTTAGAAACACTCGGAAAGAGTAAATATTTGAGACAAGTAGAAGTGACATAATTATATACATACACATGTTTATTAATAGTATATTATTAATGTATATTAGTAGAGTATTGGTGTGTATTAGTTTATTTCTAGTGTACATACGCAGCACATCAGTGCATACTCATGCACATGTATGTAGAATATTAGTGTGTAAGTAAATATATACATATACTTATACATATACATATACATATACATATACATATACATATACATATACATATACATATACATATACATATACATGAAAGCGTTGTTTTTCCAGCCTGTGTCATAATATAATGACTAACCACATTTAAGTAGGGATAGGTAAACTCTCAAAAGTTTATCGAGTTCTTTCATGAAAGCCTGATATCATCCCCTTGGAGAGTTTACAGTGTTCCTGTTTCAACAGCTTTGTCAGATTTTCCAAGTATCTCACTTGCAAATCTCTTTCTCTGCAAATTAAGCTTTCTTTTTATCTTTTCAAAGTAGTTATGGATGACTATTGATTGCTTTCTTTGTAACAATCTGTCCACAGTCTTTCTTTTCTAGATTACCCAGATTTATCCAATATTGGAATATATCACTCCAAAACACTCTGAGGCAAAGCTAGTGTTTTCTCACTGAACTGGCTCCAAATTATTAAACATCTTTTGCTTTACCAAATTTCAAAGAGTGAAATCTTATTCAGCTTAAGAAGAGAATGTCAGTTCTGTAAGCCAATAACCATCAAATGATGACATTTGGTGGAATAGGAAAGCCTGATATGAACATCCAAACTGGGCACATATGGAGACTGTAAAGAGGAGGAAGACACCAATGAGGAAAGTCTTCTCAGGCAGTGCCCACAGACAGAATACCATGCCATGTGAATCTCTTCCTATATTTTCAAAGCAGTTTTAGTGATACTACTGTGGAGAAAACACTTATACAGTACCAAGTCATATCAGAGGCGGAGGAGGTTTCCAGACCAACTCTTTCTTTTCATACTTAGGAAAGCCAGCTCTTTCCATAAAAGCTTTCTCCATCACACTCCACCCCATCCTTTGCAAGTTTGTGAACTGAGATCAGTGTTGAACACAGACATGAAGAGGGAGCAATAAGATATCAAGAATTCAGTTTCAGAAAAGAAAATGTTGAAAGGTTTCAAAATCTCTTAACTGAAAATGAAGTAAAAGTAATTAAAAATAATGTTATATAAATACTGATGAGAAAAAAACATGAGTCCTGGAAATAGCTTTATAAGCTTTAAGATTTACAGAAATTCTAATAGATTGCTTTTCTTTAGGGCTAAGTCTTACTGAGACTTTTAAACTGCAAGGAAACAAATGCTTCATTACCCATTTTGTCTAGAAGCTCTTACGAAGGAGCTGCGAAGTAGCACACCAGCTCAATTCCAGAAAAGGCCCGGTGCAGAACAGAGCCAATATTATAATACATAATTACAAGTGTCAAGCTAATTTATTACAAACATGGTAAATAGATGTGGTTTGTTTATAACCATTTCTAGGCATGCTTGATCAAAGTCATGACATTAATTTATTTCTGAATTATTTTTGTTAGCTAAGCTAGCCTGGAGATTTTTCCGTGTCCTCTTTTAGCTAGTCAGGTGAAAAACTCATTTTTACTATCATTTCAAAAAAATAGCCATTTTGTTTGATTCTTATTGTCCCAACTTGAGCTTAATATTCTAAGTTATAGAGCATTTGCATTTCTTATTTATTCTTTACATTAGGAGCAGTCTCTCCTTCTGTTTGTACATCACCTCTCAGACCTCAGGCCAGTTTTGATCTCCTAAAGGTCTATCTATTTTGGTCACACTTGGGAGAACCATGAGGATAAATGACAACTTTAGGTTGATTTAGAAGAACATGATTCTCCCCCTTTACTCTGCTCTTGTGAGAACCCACCTCAAATACTGTGTCCAGTTCTGGTGTCTCCACCTTAAGGGGGACATAGATCTATTGGAATAAGTCCAGAGAAGGGCCACAAAGATGATCCAGGGGCTGGAGCAGCTCTCCGCTGAGGACAGGCTGAGGGAGCTGGGATTGTTCAGTCTGGAAAAGAGAAGACTCTGGGGGGACCTAATAGCTGCCTTCCAATACCTGAAGGGAACCTACAAGGAAGGCTGGGGAGGGACTTTTCACTGAATCACAGAATCACAGAATGGCCTAGGCTGGAAGGGACCTTAAAGATCATCTAGTCCAACCTCCCTGTTTTGGGCAGGAACACCACCTCTTGACTAGACCTGGCAACACTGATAGGACAAGGGGAAATGAGTTTAAGTTGAAGGAGAACAGATTTAGATTGGACCTTAGGAAGAAATTCTTCAGTATGAGGGCAGCAAGACTTTGGAATAAATTGCCCAGAGATGTTGTGGCTGCCTCCTCCCTGGAGCTGTTCAAGGCCAAGTTGGACGGAGCCTTGGGTAGCCTGATCTAGTTGAGAGGCGTCCCTGCCATGACAGGGAGGTTGGACTAGAGATCTGTAAGGTCCCTTCCAACTTAGGTCATTCTATGATTCTACGATTCTATGATTCTATGTTTAATTATTGTAGCAGATCTAAGGAGAGCACCATCCCTACAGAGTACCATGTAGTAAATCAGTATGAAAATGCGCAGGCAATACAATGCCTCTTGGCACTGAAAACCTAAATCTTACAAAAGGGAAGGAGTTTGACTCTGAGCTTTCAAGTTCTCCTATCAACAGGATAGTATCTTGGCATTTAACTTGGCACTGCTTAGCTTTTTTTCCTAACTGCAGTCACTTACCCTCCTGATTGTTTTAGCATCCTCCAGTGAGACTATATTTAAGGATGAAAACTGGGCCACTTTTCACCAGTAACAAAGTACATAGCACCCAGGAGTCCTGGTTACAGGTCCTTTCTGTGCTATCAGTTTTCTTGTGGAAGATGAAACAGATTCTATACACTTTCTGTTTTCTGCCAGAGAAAGTGATGTTGAGGCTGTTGTGAGACAACTTGATATTAGGAGGATATAACATAAACTAATATTATCTAGGTTTTGCAGTAATCCAGGCTTGAGGGGGGAAGTTTATTCAGAGAGAACAAGAGACAACAAAGAGAGATGATAGGTAGAATGAGAGAGAAAGGCAAAACAATCCTGATGATTTGATGCCAGCAGGATTAGATGTTTTCAGTGAAAGGTAGCCATAGAAGAAACATCTAAAAATTACAGAACCCCTCCCCAGTATTTGTAGGAGGCAATATAATTTCTAATTTACAACTTTTACAGTGAAGATCATGACGAATTCCCACTCTGAGCAGCCTTAGTCAGTAGTTAGTAAACAATCCTCAGCTACAATGAAAACACATTGTGGATAAACACCTTCATTTGTTTAGATGGCAGCCCCAGCCGAGGTCCGTTTACTTAAGAAGGCAAAACACAAGCTGCTAACAGCTTCTGCAGGAACAGAGGTATATAACCTACCACTCTGAGATGGCAGCTTTCTCCTGGGCTCCTACCTGCATAACATGCTAACACAGAAGAGAATTGAGACTCTACTAATCTTTAATCTGTCTGTTCTATAAACTTTTACTAAATCAAGGGCTTCTTTCAGGAGCAAGAGAAGAAAAATGATGTGAGGCAGTGAGAGCTGATAGAGAGCAGGCAGTGAGCTATCCTGCAGTGAGCTCATCCGTTATTCTGGTAAAAAGCCCAGCTCAGACCTTCTGTTTCCCAATACAGGGTGGTACTAATTTTAGAACATCTGCATTGCTTTGGCTTCTTAACACTCTTCCCATCTGGGAATTCTGCTATCCTCTACTGTTTTTGTTGTGTGTAGAAACTGGGTGTGGCAGCTGTGACAGCAAGAAGAAAACAAGTCCCACAGAGAGTCCTTTACAGTCCTGCAAACTCAGGTTTTCAAAGGAATGTAAGGTAGCTCTGCTCTCAAGTAAATGTCCCATGGCACCTTGACCTGGCATGTTTGGTAACAACTACTGATTCATATTCCAGGAACCAGAAATACTTTTGATATTTTATGTCCTTCAGACTCCTACAACAGAAGGCACTTAGCCTATGTATTGTCTTAGTCCTTCACTATTAACATACATTGTTTGATGTGATCATATAATAAATCCATCCTTTGAATAAATCAGATCAGTCTTTCAAAGACCTATATGATTGAAGAGTTTAATGAGTTCCTGTGAAAATACTCTCACAATAGCACAAAATGTTTTCACTGTAAAAGGAAAGATGTTATTTCCTACTTCATCTTTGTAGGAAGACAAATATTAATGCAAATTCAAAAAGAAAAGAAGATAAAAGAAAGAAAGAAAACAGAAATCCTGGTTATTACTGAACTCTTTATGAAATCTGTGATAAGAGAACATAAGATCGGGACATTTCTTCAGAGACATATGGCTAATATGAACGATGTACCATTTTCACAACAGGAAAGGCTTATAGTCCATATTTGCCTTCACTTAAAAGATACTAAGCAATGACTGTAGAACGTTTATTTAAAATAAGACATAGTTCACTTGACACATGTTCACTAAGCCAGGAAAAATGTGCCCAGCACATTTGATTGTCTTAACCTTCATACTACTCATTAAAGTAAGTTAAACACTCTTGGCTGCACGTAAGGTTTGGCAATGACCCAAGAAAGCAGAGGTTAATTAGTATGCCTCTGCTGCGGTCTTCCTCTGTTAATACTGTAGCATGTGAACAGCTCTTGTCAGCATCACAACTGAATGTGCACATATAGCTCAAGCCACTACTGTGTATTACACATGGTGTGGTATGGACAAACACTACAAGAAAAGTAATGTATAAGTGTGTACGTGCTGTTCCAAGCTGCCCTTACACCATGCCAAACTGACAGGGTGGTAAGGCTTCTGAGCCAAGGCCCCTCCCGAAATCAGGCACACAGAGGTGGACTCTAGCGTAGGTCATGTCTATCCTTTCTTTTCCTACAGCTGACCCTAAGGTTGTATGGACCAGGATGTCTTCCTCTTGATAGGCCTTTCATACCACTCTGCATTAATCCAACAGTTAAAAAAAGATTTTCAGTTTACCAAGAATGAGCGTCAGGTCACTCTCCCCTTTGCATTTACATCCTTACCACGTAAATCCCCTTTTAAATAGTTAAATATTATTTGCATTTCACACATTTAGACCCCATGGCACAGAAGAACAGTGCAAATATGTGGAGCTCATGCAAAAGAGCAGTAGCAGATCATAAAGAGGAAAATTGCAAATTTGTGTAGTCTTCTGCACTTTACTATTTGCATGATTAAGGAGTCCTCCCAGTCAGTCTCTCCTAGTAGGAATACTCAGAGAGAGAAAGACATGAGGAAAAAATATCTTCTCTTTTTCAGCAAAAAGCCTAATAAGGAAGTGCTGTGAAAAACGGATGTTAGGAAACTACATTAGGAAACTACATTATCCAGCTGGTACAAAGCTTGCTAGCTGAGCAATTGGCTAAATGGAGAGAATTCAAAGGAGAGCAGCAGTAGTGCCGAGTGATTTGAAAAGGAACGGAGATATATCTGTTCAAGAGAAAAGACACAGAAAAAGATAGCAACAAAGGGATGTTATGAAAGAGCTGGAGACCTAGTCTCCTATCGAGAGCTCATGACATGAATCAGCCCTAGTCTTTAAGACGGAGCAGTCAGAGTGTAGAGTAAATAAATGAAAAAAAAACCTTTAAGCCAAAGAATAACCAAGTGAAAGTAAAGAAGACCAGTAGGAAACACTAAAAGTAGCAAACTAATGGCAGAATTCAGGTCTAGATTCAGACACCTGAATTTTGGTGACTACAGTGTATGTATTCCCAAGGTTCCATTTTATCCAGCGAGTCTGGAGAGATACTCAACAGATCAGATGCAAAAGTCTGCCTTCATGCTGCTACAGGTCTCTCTGGGCTCCTCTGTTTATATTGACTAGATCTTTGCTGATTGTAGCAGGAGGTCAGAGGTGTAAAGAGCACGTAGTCACTTAATTTTGAAGGTGTCTAAAGATGGACCTGACCCATACACAATCTTCTCCTTCAGGAAAATTTAAGAACAGCAAAACGAATTCTTCAGTGATAAAGGAAATTAACTTCATGAGTCACACATAACTGTTTAATGTATGAAGGCTGTAACACTGATACTTTCTCTAATGCCCAATTCTTGTTCTACGCATCTGCAATAGTCATTCTTTGTTGAACAGCTTCTCTGTGGTCTGCGTGCACTGATCCTTTGTGTCATCATACTGAAACCAGGGTGTATCAGGTAGCAAGGCTCTTCCATGGAAAACAGGGACCTTTTTCTGATGAGTAAATAAGAACCTTTGGAACAATTTTTGAGAAGAGTAAATTAACCAGTGCATGAGGTCTCAGTCTTGTGAATAAAAACTGAACTAGAGATTGTTCCACTGGTATCGATCAAAGAGAACAAAATATCTATAAGCAGAAAACATCAACAAGCAATATAGGCCCTACAGGAGGTTGCCAAGAGGAAGGTCAAACTCCCCAAGGTTTCCCTGCAGATCACAGAATTGTTCAGGTTGGAAAAGACCTTGAAGATCATTGAGTCCAACCGGTAACCTAGCAATGCCAGATCCACCACAAGATCATGTCCCTAAGCACCACATCTACACATCCTTTAAACACCTCTAGGGATGGTGACTCCACCACTTCTGGCAGCCTGTTCCCATGCTTAACAACCCTTTTCGTGAAGAAATTTTTCATAATGTCCAATCTAAACCTCCCCTGGCACAACCTGAGAGTATTTACTCTTGTCCTATTGTTTGTTACTTGGAAGTAAGGACCAACTCCCACCTCACCACAACCTCCTTTCAGGTAGTTGTAGAGAGTGATAAGGTCTCCCCTCAGCCTCCTTTTCTCCAGGGGTCCAAATCCCTCAGCTGCTCCTCATAAGACTTGTTCTCTAGACCATTCCAGTTTCTCTGTCCTTCTTTGAACATGGGTCAGCACCTCATCACCCCTGGACATCAGCAGGACGTCATCCCTGCAGGGCCTGCTGGCTGCATAAGCTCCCTGCACCAAATGCCCTTAAATGGTAGACACAGCAAATGACAAGATGCTGCCTGTACTACCCTGGGATTTTCCTTTGTTTCTCAACATCTTTACCAGGGTTGTCTTTGCTAAGGGATGAAAAGTCTCTCTTGAATGACAGTTCAGTTCAGATTTTCTTCTTCCTCCTCTACACACACTTTGAGATGGGTGGGCCTACATATACCTTGTGTGAAGAATTCTTTGGATAAGGCAGAAAGTTGCTGGAGTGGACATACCCCAGAAATGTTTGACTCAACAGAGACTCTAGAGAGATTGCTCCACATTTTTCATCTTGATTTTTAAGAAACATTATGCCAGAACCATCAAGCTTGACTTTAACAAAATTTATAGCTGACATCATAGATGCTTTATTGTCTTAAGCACTGAACTTAACAGGATGAGAAAAAGGCTGTTCAGAGCAGTGGTTTCAGCCTTCCTGGATCACATTGAGCTTTTGTTACATTTGAAGAAAGTAGATAAAAATGGTATTGTTTTCTACCAAAAAACTGACAATGTTCAGAATAGATGTAATTATTGTAAATACCTCTCCAGAAAATGGGAATTAGCACCTTTCATTATGATGAACAGCTCCAAAGAGAAATTCCTTCATTCTTACTAAGTGTACAATGGACAATTTGTTTTCAGCTATTCTTTCTTGTATGTTATTGAGACAATGGAAAGTAATTAAAAATATGAAAAGAACTGAAATATCTAATATGTTCAGACTTGCTGCATTATAAGGTTGCCTGATAGTTTCTACTGCTTAGTGCTGCAACATGCAATATGAGCTATATCAACTTTTTTTTTAATTCACACAGCTACCATTCCACTCGTCCCATCCTTAGCTACATGTTCCATTTAGGCATTTCCTGTTCTTGAAGAGAAACAAGGCCAGATAACACAGGAGGCTTTAGAGTCTCTTCTTTTGTTTGTTTTTAGCTACTGTCTCTGAAACACAGCTAGAGTCTCATCTCAAGTGATAAAGTGTTTATGAGAGCCACAAGTTTTTATAATGGTGTCTAATTAGGTATTAACAAAGAAGTATTATAAAGTTTGTGGTAATGCAGGAAGGAAAAAGATTTTTTCCACACACTGCTTGTGGGAAGGACATTGTATCTAATTGTTTTCTCACTACTATTTTCCAGAATAGCAGAACACAATATATGTAGGGCATGCTGAAAGGAAGAATTGCAAAATACTGCTGGTCTTTACTGTGGTTGGATTACACATGGTTTGAAGATTCAAGTACCTGAGGCCACATTACAAAATCTTGGCAGAGCTTGACGATTAACAGTCTATTGCCAGGTGTCAAAGGAAGTGCCATCCTCATCAGCCAGCTGGCTACATATTCCAATACATATTTCAATCTTAAAGCCTGTTTGCCCCATGCTCCCTGAGCCATAGAAAACTGATTCCAGGGCTGCCAGTTTGTATTTTCATGCCTTCCCAGTATCAATTTGGCTTTATAAACGCTTAGCTCATCCTGCTAGCATGCTGGGAAGTGGTGGAACAACCCTCCCTTTTTCTGCTTTTGGCATAGTACCTATTACTGCGGCTGCATGTATCTTTTAAGTGAAAATTTGTATTCCTCCATAAAATACTTACAAAAATTTTTATAACTTTATTTTTAAAAGTAGCATTATTGTGAAACTAAGTGTAGCCAATGCTTACACTGTATGGCACAAGTGTAATGATTCAGGTCACCGTAAGGCCACATGAATAAAAGCTGCAGAGATATTCGTAGAATCACAGAATGGCCAAGGTTGGAAGAGACCTTAGAGATCATTTAATCCAACCTCCCTGTCATGGGCAGGGACACCACTAAGACTATATTCCTTGATAGCAGTGGCCAGCTGTTAGATCTGCTAGCCCACATCATGAAACAATATCCTGCCACTGTTTTGTCATTTGAACTGGTTTTTAGGGTAGACAACAGGGACTGCAAGTCTCAAATCAGTGCCTTTGACCATATTGGGTATGAACAATAGTTAATAATTTCAGGTCCTCTGGATATTAACATGATTTTTTTACATCCTGAATGAAGAGAACGTTGGACTTACCTTTCATTTTGAAATCCAGCCATGTAACAAAGAGACATAGTGAAAAGTCAGTTACAAAACAATTTGTATTAACACTCTGTCTTGTTGACATGAACATTTATGCTTACAAGTGATACTGTCCAGTCTCACAATAATCCATTAGATATATCTAATTGAAGGAAAGAAATTTTATAGTTTTGTAATTTTGCTTCTTCCAAATCTCATGATGATCCTTTTTTTTAAAAAAAAAGGTATTCTTTATTAAATGATTGTAGAGAAGAAAAATATCCAGAAAAAGAATTACATAGAAATAAAACAAATAACAAAAAGCATAGTACTGTCTTCTAGTGTATTGGTTTCTGTAAATTTCAGTTAGTTTGGGCAGGAAGGATAGAGTCATATTCTAAGAACAGGAGAAAGATAGACACACCTACTGGAGACTGATTCCATAATGGCATAATCTTAAGCTTTTCCTCATTTTACTGGAATAGAAAATGAGAGAAAACAGTTCCTACAATTCAATTTTGTTCTAAAATATCAGAATGGCCTCATCTGGCTTTATTGTCCATGATGCTATGTCCTCATACAATTTCACTTCCCTAGAACTCTTTTGACTCCTC